>NW_010539600.1:0-4062 GCF_000687285.1 Phaethon lepturus | reverse complement strand
AAGAGTGGAAGAAACACGATAAGAGCAAAATGATCATTCTCCATCTACCAGCTTCTAACCACCTTCCTGATCTAAGGTTTGCATCCAACTAACTGCGTTAATAACCACCAAAGGACCTCTCCCTCCTGAATTTTTCAAATACAGATCTAGCGTCAGGACTCTTCAGGACAGTACGTCCATGCCTCTGATTTAAAAAAAAAAAAGAAATTAAGATCTTTTTCTCCAGAAGACCATATTTTAGGCTTATAATCAGAATCTCTAGTACATGCATGTTTTTATATATTTTCTAGATAAAACTTTAAATCACAGCACCAAAGCAATCTGATCCAGCCTTTTACTGGTGCAGAGCACTACGCAGAGCAAGGTCACACTGGTCTTGTGTGCTCATAGTCCGTCAGCTTTGAATTGCAGTCTGGTGGCACAGTGCAAACTCACCTTCAGTGCTGATGCTAAACGGTGACTGGAAGAACATGAGTCATGGCCACCCCTGTGCCATCTTGGCTGGAGGGGAGAAAGCAGTAACTTTAAGAGAAGAGACTGGTTTAAATAGCTAGGCAGTGTCACCTCTTAAACTACTGCAGCAAGGTCTGCCAAAGCTCACTTATCCTTTCTGCTGCTGAGAAATGTAGTCAAAACGGCTGCTTTCAGCTCTAGTTTGATGAGGTAACAAGATTGTTATGCACACAGGTGAGATGGCATGAGATTTTCCTTTCACAGAAAATATCAGGATTTTCTACATGCATTCCAGAATTCATTATTCTTTTTGATACAGGAACAAAGTACTATATTTAAATGAATGAAAAATGGAGTATATGTTTCCATGTGAGGTACTTGTTATTCATAATGTCAGGTGGATGCCGTCCTCATCAGGCTGCAGAAAAGAAGAGGGGAGAATGGTGTGCAGCTGCATGGTTAAAACCATGTTATAGATGCAAGAGTACATTCTGAACTAGGCAGTGCTAGTAAGGAGGTCACATTTTCCCAAAGTCAGGACTCTGCTTCTGAAACTTGCTTCTTACTTTACATGTAAACTTCCAGCTGTATTAATAGTGCCTTCCTCCAATGCTTTCTGAAGTGTGAACGTATACAGGAGTCTGGTGCATTTCTTGAGAAATGCAAAGGAAGTAAATCTCTCCTAGAAATGTCACACTTTAAAATTAAATTCTGTTTTATCTCCTGCTCTTTCACAAAAGATAGTATTCCTATGAAACTGGCCCATAATATAAATGCATCACAAAAATGGAAAATTAAGATTTTCCTTATAATCATTGTGCATGTACGGCATCATTTAAATTGTTGCAGTTGGTCCTCTTTTGCTGTTAAAAAGGGAACTCAGGGGCCTAAGTCAGGACTATCAATCCTTCACTGTAGGCCAAGTCCCAAAATGATGACAGCATTGACATACTGAGCCTTGCAGTGATCGGGACTCTTTGTAGATCTGGCTCCATGTGCAAAGTGTTATTAACAAAGAGAGGACAAGTGCAAGCAAATGAGTGGCTTTCGAGGGCTTCTTACCCTCTAATTAGTAACCCTATTTCTTCATTTTGGTGATGTAGCATATTACTCCCTTGACCATTTTTTGGAACATAGAACAAATCACGTAAGGGACTTTGCAGGTGAAAGAAATAAACACTGAAGAGGGCTGGAAAGACAGGCATTACATGAGCTCCCTGGCTATCTAGCTTAATACTAGTTTAGCAAAACAATTAACCTGCTAATTGTCAGTGGCTAGAAAATAGAAAATTGTTATAATACTCCAGCTACAGAACAGAGAGTGTACTGCAGTGAATAATCCAGTTATAAATATATAATACCAATCAAGTAAGGGAGTAAAAATCTAAGCCTGTCTTCTCATTTTTGAAAGGCAGTAGGATGCTCTAATGCCAGGAAGAGTGACTGCGACGAGCTTTGAGACCAGCTCCAGGGAGCCCAGCAGGGACCTTGATGCCCTGTTACTTACACCTCTGATCTGGGACTAGGTCTGCCTCTCCCAGGGCAGTGTTTTTAGTCCTAGAGCTGTACAATCTCTGCCCCAAATTAGGCCCATCCAGATGCGATGTCTGCTAAATAACAGTATGAAATCAATCTATCACTAATCTCTTAATTAGCAACAGCTTTTCACTACTGATCTTTAGCACCGATGTTTTGCCCCAGACTGGAGGATTAAGATTGCTCCATTCTGCAGGATTTCTGCGAAGGGTATTTCTGGTTATACATATGAAGCACCAGATTCTGTCACCCCTTAACTATGTACACATTTGGCAATGAAATCAATGTGGCCATTTTCAGAGCAATGCCCTATTTTAGTGAGAACGAGGTTGCCAGAATCTGGCTAACTCGTGCAACGTTTGTCAGTAAATTACAGGACAACACGTACTGAACAACTGGGAGAAAAAGCAGGGTAAACTTGGATATTAAATGCTAAACAGAGACACATATTCCCATGTGTATCGGGTTTGCATGGCAAGGTTTTGGTAGCAGAAGAGCTACAGGAGTGGCTTCTGTGAGAAGCTGCCAGAAGCTTCCCCCATGTCTGATAGAGCCAATTCCAGATGACTCCAAGACAGACCTGCCACTGGCCATCAGTGACAGTGGCAGCGCCTCTAGAATAACATATTTAAGACAGGGAAAAAAACTGCTGTGCAATAGCAGCCGGAAGAGAGGAGTGAGAATATGTGAGAGGAACAGCTCTGCAGACACCCAGGCCAGTGCAGAAGGAGGGGCAGGAGGTACTCCAGATGCCACAGCAGAGATTCCCCTGCAGCCCGTGGTGAAGACCATGGTGAGGCAGGCTGTCCCCCTGCAGCCCATAGAGGCCCATGGTGGGGCAGATACCCACCTGCAGCCCATGGAGAACCCCACGCCAGAGCAGGTGGATGACTGAAGGAAGCTGCGACCTCGTGGGAGGCCCGTGCTGGAGCAGGCTCCTGGCAGGAAGTGTGACCATGTGGAGAGAGGAGCCCAGGCTGGAGCAGGTTTGCTGGCAGGACTTGTGACCCCATGGGGACTATTCCTGAAGGACCACACCCCACAGAAAGAACACATGGAAAAGACCCATGTTAGAGAATTTTGTGAAGAACTGCAGCCTGTGGAAGGATCCGTGTTGGAGAACCTTGTGGAGGACCATCTCCCATGGGACAGAATCCATGCTGGAGTAGGGGAAGACTGTGAGGAGGAAGGAGCGGCAGTGACAACATGCAATGAACTGAACCACAAACCTCATTCCCAGTCCTGAGCGATGCTCAGGGAGAGGAGGCAGAGAAATCAGAAGTGAAGTTGAGCCCAGGAAGAAGAGAGTTGTATGGGGAAGGTATTTTAAGGTTTGGGTTTTATTTCTCATTATGCTACTCTGATATTGATTGTCAATAAATTAAATGAACTTCTGCAAGTTGAGTCTGTTTTGTCTGCAAAGGTAATCAGTGAGTGATGTCTCCCTGTCCTTATTTCAACCCACAAGACTTTAGTTATGTTTTCTCTCCCCTGTCCAGCTGAGGAGGGGAGTGATAGAGTGCCTTGGTGGGCACCTGGCATCCAGCCAAAGTCAACCCATCACATGTTACTTTCCTTGTGACCAGCTCTTCTGGAATCAGCAGTGGGAATAGGAATTATAACAGATGGGACATTGTGGCAGAATAAGATCTTCAGTAGAAAGTATTTGCAAACAAAAGTAGAATAGGCAAAGATGGGTTTTATATAGTTTCTGTATGAAGATCCAGTGAGGGTGCATTCTTTTTCAGACTTTTTAGCAACTGTAGGATCCAATTGCATATCTGCGCTAAATCCTTTTAACTGCAAATAACAAGTAATTCTGCTCAGTCTATGCACCATAGAATCATAGAATCTTTGGGTTGGAAGGGACTGTAAACATCATCTAGTCCAACCCCCCTGCAATGGGCAGACTCTCCTTTGACTAAATCAGGTTACTCAGAGCCCCGTCCAACCTGACCTGGAATGTTTCCATCTACCACCTCTCTGGGCAACCTCTTACAGTGTTTCACCCTCATTGTGAAAAATTGCTTCCTTAGGTCTCATCAAAAACTACCCTTTTTTAGTTTAAAACCA
>NW_010539599.1:0-12355 GCF_000687285.1 Phaethon lepturus | reverse complement strand
ATCCAGATCATCTATAAAGATATTGAACAATTGAATAATGAACATCTTTCATGACATACTGAAGAATGATTTAAATGACATGTACAGATGACCAGAAATGTTTGAATATGTTTCTAAGAAGATGCCAATTTATTGGATGTACTTCCAAGGTGAAATGATGTGTGGATCTGAAAGTACAGTGAAGTGAGAGCATGATGGTGCCACATAATTGGCTCCTGGAGGTCTATACAGAGTTTAGGAGGCCCATGGAGCCCGCATTTATGAATCCTTCCTGTCTTCAACATCCATTGCATACAATATCAAAGCCTTCAAACAAGGTGTCTGTGATGCATTCAACTGGGCTATGTTGGCCATGAAAATTTAATGCAAAGTTTGAGAGACTACCAACCATGTATAAACTTACCCTACTGGTTATCCTGCCAGTGTGTTGGGCCTTCCCTAAGCAATACCAAAAATACATGCTTTCTTTCCTGCCGTCTTCAGAAAGTTGCCAGAAACCTACACTTAAATTTGCATCCAAAGAATGCTCAATGTGTGGACTCCAGATTGCAGCAGACTTGAGCCTGACATCCCAGGGCTTGCAGGCTGTGGGCCCCTACAGATGGAGATACTGTTTTTAGATCATTGTTAACATTGCACTTTTTAGTTGCTTCCAAAATTTGTTTTTCTGTTAGTTTTTTATTATCATTCAAATGATGTTCAGACACCTCCATTGTAGATTATAAACAGATGCTCTCTGATATATGCAATAGGCCTCTAGTCATAAACAAATGCAGCTATCATCTTTGAATCAAATAATAAAAAATCACATTTATTATTTTAATTAAAAATTAAGCTAATTTCTGTTGACCTAAATCTCTGTAAACCATTGCAATCTGTTATTTTGCCATATGTATTTGTTTGTGAGCTGTTAAAGTATCAAATGTAACTCTTATATCCAGATAATAATTAGACTGAAGAGTACCTTCCCCTTAATTTATTATAACTAGTGAGTGGTCACGCAAGCAATATGTAGCGATTTAACATTCATCATAACTTTTGCAGTTATTTTTCTAATAACTGAAAAACAAGGTTTGTCTTTCATTTCCTGGAGTTGTGGCTGACTCACACAATTTTGACTGATACTTCAGCAATTCAAAGTTGTATAAACAGTACAGACAGATCAATCTAAATGAGGGTGCTGAATAAGCAGAAGTAGGGGTGTATTTGTAGCCGTGTATTGTTTCATCCCACTCTAAAAATAAGCGTGAAAAGGAATGTGTATCTCATTCTGGGCTCAGAATCTGAGTCACGCCATAGTTGGAAGTATTCATATTGAAAGCCTTTGGCTCTGGCACACCTCTCGTTTTCTGTCTGATTGTTCATTCTTGCTATCATTTCCTAATTCCTCAGCACCACTTTTAACCTTTCATAATAGTTACAGTTTTAAAGTAGACTTTTTAATTCCTCAGATGAGACCAATGGAGTTTCAGGAGCCAAGGACTCTCCCAGCAACAACCTCCTTCCTCCACAACCTGATGCTTCAGGCTGTCGGGTGCCGGGAGCTGAGGCAGTATGTCCTCCACAGCCAGGGGTGCAGACCTGGCAAAAAGCCCTTCCTCTCCCTTCCCTGTGCGGAAAGACGGAAAGCGGAGATGTCTGCTCTGTGCTGCCTTTTGGGCTCTTTCCTCGCAGAAGGGGAGAGGGTCTGGGGGGGCTGGTGGTGAAGGAGCTCGGCAAGGCCAGGCAGAGGAAAGTGCATGTAGGTCAGTCCCTGCAATGTAGTGCAAAACGGACACATCATGGGAGACATTTAGAACTGCGTCCAGTAATCGGGATCACTGGGTGTCGAGCACGTCAGTAGATGTGAGTCTTGTTATCATTTCAGCATGATGATTCCTCTGCTTCTTCACTACCACCCAAATGCTTTGTCTTTTTTTTTTCCATAAGGGCTTACCTTTTCTCAGGAAGCAAGTTAGGATCTATTGCTTCCTCATCAAACACTTCATCGATAAAATAGAAGTCTTACTAATTCCTGACAGGTGAGCTCAGGTTAAGAAAAAAAAACCTGCTTTGTCCTCCTCATTTTCTCCTTTCTGTGCTTATTCTGACCTTCTGACTTCCTCATCCGGTCTCTGTCATAAGGGCTAACCTCCCCAGTAATTTTACCTGCCTCCCTCTTTGCAGAATCAGGTAGACCTTTTCATACAGCTTAGGGGTGGCAAGGAACACTTGGCAGCGGTAACTGCACCATGGCTGCGAAGCCATTTTGGTAGCAGAGTTAACCAGGTTGGGTTAGACCATCTTCAGTGTTCAGCTGCACTGGGAAACAGGCTGGGAGCACTGAGACAGTCAGGCACAGCAGCAAGACGGATTAAGCAGTGGTAGTTTTTCCACAATTAAATACATGTTCTGCACTGACTGTCTGCGTGAAGGCTTTTGGTCAGGTCCAGTGCAAAGAGCTTAGCTTAGCTCTGCTGACTTAAACTGACCTCATGACTTTGCTCTGGGGTGGCAGGGGAGTATGGGCACATTGTTTAAGTACAACAAGGAGGCACCTGACCAAGAGAGTGGCTGCACCGAGTCAAACCAAGGGAAACTAGCCCCATACTCTGCCTCTACTACTGCCCTTGGTAGGCGTTAAGGCAAAAGACATGAGCAGGGAAGGCATGCAGAGATACACTCTGCCCTCCACCAGTCTGTGCTGTATGTAACTCTTGATTCAGAATTTGTACTTTTACATTTAATAGGTTTTCATGTTTTCTTTCTTCTGTGACGTTGTACAATTGCTTTTTGACTATGTTTATTATACTGGCAGCATTTGACAGTGAATGTCGTTTTATGCTGTGTGAAAAAAAAAAAAACACTTCTTCTGCTTGTTTTAAACCTGCTAATTTCATTGGGCATCCTCTTGTTCTCATGCAGCGAGAAGCCAAGCATCCATTCATTTATTTTCTAGGCACTTTCCCAGGGTTCTCCTGATTTCATACATATTTGCCATATCCCCCTTCAGCTGTCCCCTTTCCAAGCTGAAAACTCCAAATCAATTTAAGCAGTTCCAAGCTTTAATTGCCCTTCTTTAGATCCCCCATGTAATTTTTAAGAGGCAAATACCAGAACAGCAGGCTGTGTACAAAAGTATACAAAAGGGAAGGTACCATGTGGTTTTGTATAGTGCTATAAAGGTGTTTTCTGTTTTGTGCTCCATTCCTTTTTTTAAAGCTCCTAACTGCTGGTTTTTTTTGACTGCCAGTGAGCATGGGATTTATGTTTTCTTTTAGTGAGCTTTCTTTTTTTATTAATTCCTTTTTTAAAATTAAACACGACTGAAATTATTTATTTGGTGTGCTTTTTGTACTTACTGAAGCTGAACTTCAGTGCCTTATGATTAGTGTTTTACCAGTAACATCTTGAACCAGCTCGTCCTTTGCTCAGGGAAGATTAAAAAGAGCTGTTTTTAGCAGAGATTTTCCAAACATCAGGCCACAAAAGTCATGTTGCTTAAATATTTAGTCTCTGCATTATGCCTAGATATGACAATTGCTGAGGCTTTATCCAAGTCTCCCATTAACTCTAATGAAATTTTCTAAGACTTAGGCAAGAAATTTCAAGACACTGAGAAACTCGTTTTGATAGAAGATACAGTTTACATTGATTCTAATTTTTCTTTAATGGACCATTGCTCTTCGGCTGGGTCTCTCATCCTATATATTTTTTCCTTTTGAACTGTATGCATTCTTTTCATCATTTTTATGATGCACTGATTATGTCAATAGCTGTAGAGAAGTTTCTTATTTTTATTTTCACTGCTTATGCATATATTTGAACTAAGGATGGATAGCTAGCTAGCTAGCTAGGTAGGTAGGTAGCAACTGATAAAGCAAAACTCACCTTTAAATCAATGGTTACTGGATTATAAAGCATATAACAAGTTATGTCAGAGGACAGAAGTTGGAAATTACACTGCATTTTCAGTTTGAAACTGGAAGAGTGAAATCCTCTTTGGCTCCTAATCTTACATGTGCATTTTTTATTATTATATTTTATATATATGTCATATTCGTAGAATTTTTGTTATTAATTTTGTCTCTGTGTCCCACTAATGCATACATTCAGTCAAAGTGAAAAAGTGTTTAATATCCAAAAATAGAATGAGCACGTCCTTCATTTAAAACATGTTATCTTCTATTCAGGGTATTAGCATTACTGCTAATTACTGCTGCACTCAATTTTGTATAACAATGGCAAAAAATAAGAAAAAAGGAAAAAAAGCCAAGGTATTGCACTTTTAGTTTCACACCGGTCCCATAACCCTGGGGATTTGTGTGCTGACATTTATGAAATCAGTGGAAATCAGTGCATACTTCACAAGTTTTGTGAAGCTTATGGCATCTGTGGCACCGATTAACTTTCAGATTGGTAAAATAGCTTAGGTCAGGCGGGAATTTTTTTAACTGAGGAATTCTTTTTTCCAAATATGTGAAATTTCAGACATGCAATCTCACAAAAAAAGATAACATTCTCTTAAGGAAATATAAAAGTAGACTTCCAACTGAGCACTGCCCTCAAGAGTCTTGGTTTTCAGAGGGGTTTTTTTTCTTGGTATTCTCAAAACACCCTGTACTGTCAGAGCTTAGAAGTTTGACTGTGATCGGATCTGATTTGGCATATCTTGGAGGTACAGTTTTGTGAGTGGATCAATGTAGATTTCCCTTCCCCCCTTAGACCCCAAATCCTGCTCCCCTGCTTTAACCCTGGGAGTCGGAGATACCTCCTGCAGACTGTTGGAGGGCAGGTCACAGACAGCCATCCAAAGGCACAACTCCTTGCCCTGCTGGCATCGGCACTCTGTGTTAAACCTGCTGCCATCTCATAAAATCAAAAGAAAATCTTCACTGAGTCAGTTTTTCATTGTGCCCCTAAGCCCAGAGTGAGTACAAGGGCCGTTTAACACAGCAATTTTTTCTAGTGTATTGCAATTACAGAAACATGCAATGAATATCATTTTGCTAAACCACTGCAAAAAATTGATTGATAGAGTATTCGGTAGTTGCAAGACTGCTCAATTACTTACCTGTATCGAGCTGGTTGTGTGGCTGAATATTGTCATTCGTTGGAAACACACAGGAATATTAGTACCAGAAATGATGGTTTACTGTGTAGATATAACATATTTCTTTATCTATGTCACACTCATACATGGTTAAAATAATTTTTTGCCAGTTGCTAGTATTATTTGATCACACAGATGTCCTGAATTGTGGTATAAGATTTAAAAATGGTCGTACCGCCTACAAATATCTTCAGCAACTGAATGTCCTTTCATTAGTGCTTTTTTCTTTGGAAAAGTTTCTCAGAGCTGGACAGTATCTTTAGTTTTCCATACTAACTGCTGAAAATCTACTTGCAAGGCATTGTGTTCATTGCCCTTCAATGCAACTTGCAGATGAAAAAAAGATAACTGCATAAATAGCATGTTTTTATCTTTATGTCTTATCTTACTCTTTATGTTTGCTTCTAGAGAGGACTTGCTAATTGTTTTTATATTCTTTTATTTATTATTATAATATTTTATTTTTAGCCACATTTTTGAAGACAAATTTGAGGTATCAGTAAAAAAACGGTTTTGAGACTGGATGTGCTAGAAATGCAAACATACAGATATTGATAGATAAGATCAGACCATGGTCCATTTAATCTAATAATCCTTCTGACAGAAAGCAGATGATTCAGAGGAAGTTGCCAGAAATTTCATGATACAAGGTAATCTGTCAGCCACCTTAAGTCTTCTCAGAATTTCTTAGTACTCTGAGATAATTTTAAGCCCTAAAGCATAAGGTTTCAACTTTCTTTGAAAATATATTAGCATTAACTATTACAAATCTGGAGCTCATGAATAGCAAAACTATGACAAATATGAAAAATGAGATAGTGCAAGCATTACTGAAAACTGCAAATCTCTGCATTTTTATTCAGAGAATAAGAATTGAACATTTATTTACTTTCTAAGAGGATGAGAGAATTTGTGGGAGTGAAAATAACATAACATAATGAATAGCAAGTACTTTTATGGTTCTTTTGATCCTTTAGAAACTCTTGTATTGTGGCATAAGTGTTACAAAACTAATTTCTTAGTTCCTAACTAACATTTGAAATGAGAAAACAGCTCTGGTATGTTGCCTATTTGTCAGGTATTTGGATGAGAGGAATGTTAAGTTACCCTGTTAAAGCTTCAGGAAGTGTTAATATGGTATATACCTGTGAGGATGATTTGATTCACTGGTGCTACCACCAAGCAAATTAATTACCATTTCATGAAAGGTGAATATTTATCTTCACAGAAAACATTTTGAACTAATCTTTATATTTGCTGATGAACCAGATCCTACCTTACATAATCCTATTAATCTATGACAAAAGAAGAAGCAGCAGCATATGTATTTCTGCAAATTTATGTGTTACTCCTTTTCTTTCCAGACAACTATTACGGCACTCCGAAGCCCCCAGCAGAACCAGCTCCATTGCTGTTAAATGTAACAGATCAGATCCTCCCAGGTGCCACTCCCGGGGCTGAAGGCAAACGTAAAAGGAATAAGTCTGTGAGCAATATGGAGAAGACAGGTATTGAACCACCGGAGGAAGAAGAGGAAGAAAGACCTGTGATCAATGGAAATGACGTGACAGTAACACCAGGTCTGTTCTTCCTTCTTACTTTGCAATGCGTTTCTGTTATTCACAGAGCCCTCAGTTACCTCCTTCTGCAGTGAGAATATGCACGTTCAGGTAAGGATGTGCTTGCAAGACTGAAAGCTAAGAATCCTGAATAATAGGATTTCTCTGAAGCCTAAAACAAATTACTTAACCTCCATTTTGGGGAGTTATCTCGCTTACCTCAGCTACCTTAAAGATATGTCTCTGAATTAGTCCCTTTGAACCCTCCTTATAGACCAAAGAGAAAAATACCTACTTTGTGAACACAGTTCATGTGACCTGTTTTAGATTTCTAGGTTAGGGAGTCAATCACAAGTGCCTATTTCTCTCCGTTGACTATAGAGGGAGTCTAGCGAACTGTAATTTGGTCAAATGAATCTAGTCTCTGTGTTCCAGGACTCCTTGTTCTCAAATGGTGATACTCACAAGAGAGTGAGTATGTTATAAAGTTGTAAAGTGAACTATGCTATAAAGTGAACTTTTGTAAATTGTTGTGAAATCTTACCAATATTGTGGAGTAGTAAAGCTGTCATCATATTAACAAATATGTGGCAGTGCCGATGAAACAGCTGGCCATACTATCAGGAAGGACCCTTTTCAGCAATGTTCCAGAGCTTGATGAAAGCTGATAAAGCTTTCAGATGTCTAGTCCTAAAAGGCAACTGTTGTTTCTCCCTTGGATCATAGTTCTTTATTAAAAAAGGGGCTCAAGATATTGACTGGTATCCTGAGTAAGAGCACTCCAGCCTTTTCTCAAACAGGTAATCAGCTTTCCCTTCAATGTTTCAGCAAGCCACCATTTTACAGTACTTGTAAAAAATGTAATAACTAGAAAAATAATTTTTATTTTGAAATACCATTTCAGAAATGATTTGTTGTTGTTGTTCGACTAGGAAATTAAAGGATTCAGACTTTTATACCTCTCTGAGAAATAACCCTGTGAGTCCTCTTTGGTGAACTTAGAAATTCAGAAGTAAATTCTTGAAGTAGAAGTCTGCAGTGACGATCATACGCGTGAGAAAATAAAATGGAATATTGAAAGTTCTCTAAAGGTATACGTTAACGTGAAACAAAAAATCCGTTACCTAATTTTCTAAGCACTGTGAAAAGGATTTTCATATGGCAGATTCTATATATACTTTTTTCTTTTCTACTGTATCAAAAAATATATCAAATTGAGTATAGAATCATAGAGTCTTTGCGTTGAAAGGGATCGTTTGAGGTCTTCTAGTCCAGTCTCCCCCACAATGAGCAGGGACATCTTCAACTAGATCAGGTTACTCAGAGCCCCATCCAACCTGACCTGGAATGTTTCCAGGGATGGGGCATCTACCACCTCCCTGGGCAACCTGTGGTTGGGTTTCACCACCTTCATTGTGAAAATTTCTTCCTTAGATCTAGTCTAGGTCTGCCCTCTTTTAGTTTAAAACCATTACCCTTTGTTCTGCCACAACAGGCCCTGCTAAAAAGTCTGTCCCCATCTTTCTTACAAGCCCCTTTAAGGACTGGAAGGCTGCAGTAGGGTCTCCCTGGAGCCTTCTCTTCTCCAGGCTGAACAATCCCAACTCTCTCAGTCTTTCTTCATAGGAGAGGTGTTCCATCCCCCTGAGCATTTTGGTGGCCTCCTCTGGATCCTCTCCAACAGGTCCATGTCTTTCCTGTGCTGAGGATGGATGCAGGACTCCAGGCTGGGTCTCAGTAGAGCAGAGTAGAGGGGCAGAATCCCCTCCCTTGACCTGCTGGCCACGCTGCTTTGGGTGCAGCCCAGGAGATGGTTGGTCTTCTGGGCTGTGAGCGCACATTGCTGGCTCCTGTCCAGCTTTTCATCCACCAGTACCCCCAAGTCCTTCTCGGCAGGGCTGCTCTCGACCCTGTCATTCCCTGGCCTGTACTGATACTGGGGGTTGCCCTAACCCAGGTGCAGGACCCTGCACTTGGCCTTGTTGAACCTCATGAGGTTCACATGGGCCCATTCCTCAACCTTGTCCAGGTCCCTCTGGATGGCATCCCATCTTCCTCAGGCGTGTCAACTGCATCACTCAGCTGGGTGTCGTCTGCAACCTTGCTGAGGGTGCACTGGATCCCCCACTGTCTGTGTCACCGATTAAGATATTAAAGAGTACTGGTCCCAATATGGATCCCTGAGGGACTCGACTCATCACCAATCTCCATCTGGACATTGAGCTGTTGACCACTACCCTCTGGATGCCACCATCCAACCAATTCCTCATGCACCCAACAGTCCACCCATCAAATCCATCTCTCTCCAATTTACAGAGAAGGATGTTGTGGGGGACCATGTCAAAGACCTTACAGAAATCCAGACAGACGACATCAGTAGCTCTTCCCTTGTCCACTGATGTGGCCAGTCCATCATAGAAGGCTGACCACTAGGTTGATCAGGTGAGACTTGCCCTTGGTGAAGCTATGCCGGCTGTCTCAAATCACCTCCCTGTCCTCCATGTGCCTTAGCATAGCTTCTAGGAGGATCTGCTGCATGATCCTCCCATGAAGGATGTATTAGCCACATGCTTTTCTGTAGTTGTTACCCAACATTACATGTAATGACAAATCCCTGTGCAGAATCCATCCCCACGTACAAGGCAGGGTGGCAGGGAGTGGTGGGGTGACAGTGGATCTTGTTCTCCCCTCTTGGCTCGATTGTCTGCAGCATTACTCCCTGGCTGTTGCCACTACATGCTGTGCGATCGTTGCTGATCGCTTCCACACAACATTGCATCTCTCGGCAATGCTCTGATTCTTAGTGCCTTTCCTACACAGCTAAGCAGAAAAGGACGAAGCCCAGAAATCCTTACATAAAACATCATCAAGGGCTCTGTTGCCAGGATACTTCCACAGCAAAAGAGGCAAAGGCAGAATGTGGTCTCTGATGTGTATTGTAGAAATCATCAGAAAGATCATTCTTTGCACTTATTTGAAATGTGCCACATAACGAACCATTGCTGAGGAACAATTTCCAGGTCAATATGTTTCAGCACAAACCGGATCAAGAGGCAATGTTTACCTCTGTTTCTCCTTACATTGTACACCTAGAATTTGCTTCTCCCGGGCAAACTCTTTGCGCATGATGACTAGGCAGCACCCAAGGAACAGGCACTGTCACGTGCTGTGTTACAAAACAAAATACATGAGCATCGGTGTAAGACAGGCCCTCCCTCCCCCCCCAGAGTAATTCCTGCAGGTGTGGCCAGCAGAACAAGCGGTGCCTGTGTTGGCTCTCACGGTTTCATCAGCAGGGTTTTGTCGTTCAGCTACACCGATTGAGGAGTTTGGGGGTTGTAGCAAAGCAGCTCTGTACATACATGCTGTGCTGCCTTGCTGGGCGGTGTAGCTCCCACGGACCCTGATACTGCAGTCATTTCCTCTGTCAGCTGAGAGTCTTAGCTACCTCTGAAATGGGTGTGCATTTGTAGTTTGTGTCTTTGAACCATCAGGAAAACAGAATATCTTAATTTTTTTGTTGTTTTTAAACTCTTGGTGGAGGGAACAATCTAGTTTTTATAAAGAAGCAACGAAGGTAGGATATTTGTTATTTCCAGTTCTTTTAGAATGTGTATTCTATTTTAAATGCTTCACTTCTAACAGGAGTCTTTTATTAAATATAGGACTCTTGGGACATCCGAAGAATTGATACATTTTTTACAGGTGTTTAGCAAGTTAATGGCTTATTAAATGCCAAACATATCAGAGTCTGGCAACTGAAAGGACTGTTGTAACGCCTAGGACTGCTAGGTTAAAATAATAACAGAACTAAGGTGAATCTGAAGAAAATAAACCCATCTTTATCAGACCAATAAGTGACATTTGCAGTTGCAGAGATCTTTGTGCTTTTGGTCTGATTTTCCACACCATTTTTCAGTGTCTGTTGAGATAATTTGTGCATTTTGATTTGTATTAGTAGGAATCAATTTTTCATTAATTTCTTCCACATACCTTGCTTCATAGGCCATCAGATTTCCCATACATCAGATTGTATATAGACAGACTAGAGATCTTCAGCCTTGATCCATAATTGTCTTCTTGTTAATTTGTGCTGCCCAATGTGTTTATTCTTTCTGATTTTTGTCACCTGTCCTCAGCCCAGAACCCAATAGAAATCCTTCTCAATTCCTCAGGATGGGGCTTTTGGCTATTTTTAGAATGGAGCACTCTCAGTTCTTCATCCTGGATCAAATTCTCTCAGGACAAAATAGTATTAATTGGGAGATGGGATTTATCTCATCCAACTTTAGTAAATTATATGCCTAAATGCCTTACTTTTTGTTTGAGCTCTCTGCTCTCTTTGTATAAAGTAAGGAGAAATGGGCAATTCCAAAGAGTATCTCCTAGCATAGCTATTTTAGATATCCATTTTAGGGAATCACCTCTACAGTCTAGAATACTTAATTCAGCCTACAGATACACAGGTGCTTAGATGGTGAAATTTAAATGAAGAATCCTCCTCTTTCCCAAGCAACACATGAGAGATGCAATCTATAGATCAGCCGACAATATGGCCAAGCCTAGAGTTAGCATTGGGTTTCTCACACCTGGTGCAATTGCCCACATTAATGGGCTTCTGGCTGCTCCGGTTGGGTATCTGCCATTCACTGATTTGGGTGAGACATCTTACACCTGAGAAGCCTGTCCTGATGGACACTGCATTGAAGTGAATGATTTCTGCAAAACTGATGCTTTGACAAACGAGGTAAAAAGATTCTTGGTCAAATTGTAACCCTCTTGTCAGACATTCAGTTTTCACTGCTGTTGCTGTTTGTGTCTGCAGAGAATTAGTCACTCTCCTTCACAACCAGCATCATGATTTGACACTGTGTTGGTCATGTCACATGTGCTTCACACTTCTGAGCGATAAGTGTTTATCATCCAAACTCCAGAAGAACCACTCTAACACTGAAAGAATGCTTACATATGTGCATTATTCAGGTATTACTTGAGCAATGATAAATTGCACTCAGAGAATGAAAGTTCTGGCAGGCTCAAATTAATTGAGGAATAAGATACAACATAAAGTTTCAGAATTATCATTCCATGCCTTAGGTTGATAATGAAGAAAAAGACCGGAGTCCCAATGCAGTCAATCACCACGCAAGATGCAGTAGTGCCAAGCAACAGGTTGAACTTATTCTTTTATTATTACACAGGAAAGACAGCCAGAGACATGAAAATAACACACACGGCATCCAAGAGCCACGAGATTTTAAAAAATACAAAAGTTGGTATCCATTGATATTTCTGTCATGCTTGTGTTCTCTAAACTCAATTTATCACAGCTAGGTCACAACCTATGACTTACAGAATACCCTGTGTTTACCCAGTCTCCATGTCTCCTGTTTTCCTTCCCCCTCATCAGCTCCTAGTTCTTATTGTGTTAGTAGTCACTGGGAACAGTACCTCCATGCAAAGCACCAAAACCCAAATATGGCTAGAGCTCTGTGGGAAAGGGAGCAGCTCCAAGGATGCAGAGTGATAGTTTCACAACAAAATAGATGACATAGCTCAGCAAACATGAGTTAAACTACTCTTGTATCCAATAGTTGTTTAAAATGGATGGACTGTTTCCTGTGCAGAATTTAACAAATTAGTCATTTAGATACAATAAGGATATAAACAGCTACAATACCAAGTTGGGTGGGAGTGTTGATCT
>NW_010539598.1:31514-60649 GCF_000687285.1 Phaethon lepturus | reverse complement strand
TAATATAATTATAAGTAATAAAATATTATATTACTGTATAACCAGTACATACCTGGCCAAGTTAGGATTAGGATGGAGAAAAGAAGATTCTGTGAGACCAAAGACCAAGAGCTTATTAAAGCAAGAAATTGGTCAGTACCCGACAAGGGAACTGCACAGTATTACTAATCCATAGATACTGCAGAAAGGGACAAGAATCCTCAGGGAAAACATCTGCCTACTTGAATAAAAAAGACCCCAACTGGTTGGAGCAGTAGAAGCACTGGAAGTAGTATAACTCAAATTGTACTGTGGCTTTAAACTAGTATAAAAGCAAATATAAGTTGCATTTTCTGTAAATTCACCTGTGGTCTGTCCAAAAAAACCCACAACACAGCTTTGATATTACACTGGTGCTACTTTTCCATATTCTCTTTGCCATTGGAGCTGGCAGAGATTGTAATTTCACACTACTGCCATCAACAGTCATTTCCCCTTCAATAATGGCGAAATTCTGGTTGTTACAATACAATGAGTTCATATTATCAGCCTTTCTGCAGGTAGGTTCTGCAATCTTCCACAGAACAGGAGTGTAGCTTTCTTCCCCTTTTACTGTACATTCTTTTTCTACTTTCTTCTGTGGTTCTTCACCACACACAAATCTTCCTGCTGCTGTTTAGCAGAGACTGTTTCCAAAAGAATCTCCCTTTTTCTCCAAATGATGTGTTAGGGGAAAGGTAAGCATGCAAAAAGGAAAGTGAAACTCATTTCTAATCTTACTGCAGTAGACCTTTAATGGCTTTTATCATTTCAATACTGGAAAACAAATGTTAATATTAGAATAACCTGAGTTTAACCTCACAACACTGCTGTAAGGGGCAAATATATCATTATCTCCATTTACCAGTGGTAGCCCGAAGCACAGACAGATTTTTCTGTGTCTGGCCCAAGGTCATGTAGAAATGCTGTAGCAGAAGTATAATTAGATGCAGGATCTTCTGAATTCTAGTCTAATACTTATTAGCTATCCTTTCAGTGCCATTATTGGTAATGGGAGACATTTATACTTACCTAGGAGAACACTAGCCTGAAGACATTTTTCCTTTACAAGCATGGCAGAATAGAATCTTGTGCTTTCTATGATGGCTCTTCTTGGCCTTAGCATACAGTTAGCTAAACTTGTCCGGGTCTAACCTCATTAAAAAAAAGTCAAAGAGGTTGCAAAGTGAAATTCTGCTCTCCGCAGTGCCACTACAATTAGCCTTGCGAGGTTCCAGCTTGCTGCTGCTTCAGTGTTCTGGGTCACATGTTCTATTTTAAAAGTAGAGAGGAATTTTCTTCCTACTGGTTTCAACTGCTGGCCTTCCAAGTCCATTTTAGAAATAAAAAGTCAGTCTGGTTACCGGTAGTCTATGCATCAACAATAACAGAGGTTTTGTATGTGATACTTACTGTAGCCAGCCAATCTTCTTCTGAGCCATGAAAGGTAAAATGACTCCCTGCTCTTCTGAAAGCTAAAAAAGAAGAGAAACAAGAAAACTGATTGGTCAGGGTGTCATAGACGTATGGCAATAGATGAAGTCAAAGAAGGAGGTTAGTGTTTCTTTTGCCATTGTTGTTTTTTTTTTTTTTTCATTATGATTTGTTTGTCTATTTTCTGTAGCAGAGCAATGCTTTCAGGGACTCTGCACTGCCAGAACTGTCAGAGCACAGGGGGACACTTCTCCAACTTACTTCATTTATTTTACAGTATACAGTTACTTCCATGAGGTCCCACTAAGTAAAGGACTGAACTACAACTATGAAAGCTCATATATAGGTTTTTGGTGCTTACACTTTTGACATCTGTATTTTTCATGAAAATGCACACTTTGTGTGCCTAAGATATAGATAGCTACTGCAGGGATGTCGCAAAAGAAATCAGAACTTTAATTAAAGTTTTATAAGAAAATAAAATCAATCTTAGATGGGCAAAATATTTCTTTGAAGCTTCACTAGGTTACTTAAAAAAAAAATCTGTGAAGTCTCTGTATATCACAGGAATCTCTTTGTATTGCAAAAGATTGCCACTTACATGGAAATGAGATCTTTTATTCCAACACAGCAAGCGATGCAGTTCCACTCACTGACACTGCATGAAAACATCTCTATAAGATCTTCTCAGATGTGAGGCAGTATTAAGGGGTGGTTTTGGTGGGTTTTTGTTTCTTTTCTTTTTTTTTTTTTTAATTTTGTTGCTGTTCCAGTGACACATCATTAAATTTAAGTTTATCACTATGCTAAAATGTCTCTCTCCATGTAATTTGGTAATGGTAGCAAAGAGGGGGCCAAGCTCTTTGTATAAGATATACATTATACACTAAAGAAAGGTTCTTATAATCTAGTTGCTAATAAAACTCCACAGGAAATCAGGTGAATTACACAATTTATTTGTCCTTGATGAATCCAGAGAGAAATGACATAATTCTTTTGTACAGTAATATCATCCAATAGATGGCAGTGTCATCTTTATAATAAAATACTTTTTTAACTAGTACAGAGACATTTGGGATGAACTTCAGCTTCTGGCTGGCAATTGACAAAAGAAATATGGGACTTTTTGTTTTAAAAAGTGGCTTTATAGGAAAACATAGCAGAGTGCATCGCTTTCTAATGGGACTTTTGTCAGTTCTACTTAATACAATCACAATTTTGTTCATTGGGAGTGTTGCTATTCTCACTAATAAGGATTGAAAAGTACAGCTTGAATGGTTCAAATGATCATTGATTCCTGACTATAAAAGACTGTTTCTGTTTATTGAACAAAAGCTTAGAAAGAGGAAATCTCAACTCTATTATTGGAGTTAGAAATATGTATGCAGATAATGCACAGGCACGTGAACGCACATGCGCGTGCACACACACAAGTGTGCGGTCTTCAAGCTGTCAGTTGAGAAAAAACATCCTTTTTTTCAGGAAATAATGTTTCTAAATATACTGTTGCATAGCTATTATTTTGGAAAGTAAAGATGAACAGATCTGCATATGAATGCAAGTTCTCATGCTAGGAAAAATGAATCTGTATAGGTCTAAATTCTTGACATTAGGCAAAGATGAACACTAGGAACATGAACACTTCAAGATCAGAGATAACTCAATTTATGAATAATTTATAACATTGACAGCAATTATTTCCTAATTTAGAGGAAAACAATGTTAGGTGACTGATCTTCAAATTTTATTTGAAGAAAATACTTTATTTCAAACTCATGGACCATTCTAATCACCATTTCTGCTATATATAGAGCAAGAAAGATATCCTATTTGGGAATAAAAATAAAGGCAACTTTGTGATCACTTTTAGAATAATCTCCTTTTTCTTAGATTGAAAAAGTCATTAGTTCACTAGGTGCTTTGTCTTATCTTATGTAAATATTATGGATGCTTCTAATTTCTGATTCAGAAAATAACAGAATGTGATTACCAGAACCACCCCATGACAGACAGACCAAAGTGTTATTATTTTCTCAGTAATAACCAGACTGCATAACACAGACTGCCAGTAAGATAATCCTGCCACATCCATTCTACTGAGTGTAATTATTACACTTCAAATAAATGCAGCTATATATGCATATCTAGATATGTTTCTTTATGGTTCCTAAAATAGATCAGCAGTTTTTAAAGACAGTAAAAAAAAATTAAACTTTCATTTGAAATTATATTGCTATCAGAAGAGCAAATCTTTCTGTTCACCATATCCCATGACATTTTATGTCCTTCCCCCACTGAAATACCTTGTCTTTCAAGAGGGCACTTTGCATTAAGCAGAGAAACCCCTATGCACCCATAATTACAGACAGTTGTTAATTAATGTACGCAGTGCATGATTTTGGAATAATTAAAACCCTGAAATCCATTCTGCAATACTATTCTGATTTGAAAAAGGAATTTTCAAATTATGGTCATTAAGATGAAAATATCATAACTTTTATTATTGACAAGTTAAATCATATAAAGCAAGGAACAGTTGGCTGAAGTCTCTGTTTTCTTTTTAGATGTTCTCTAAAGAATTGACAAGCTATAGTTCAAACTGATGCTTGATGCTTAATTAGTCACGTATGGAATTACTATGCAACGATTGTAGCAACATGTAAGCTAATAGCTAGTACATGGTATATTCTTAGGCTTAGTATAGGAAAGTATAGGAAATAGAAAGGGCAACCAGAAGTAAAATGAAACTAAGGTTTTTGAAATTCTATAAATATATGGTAGCGAACCTAACGATTGTTCATTTCTAATCCCCATTTTCTAGCATATTTATGGTAAAAATACTAATTAGCAATTGACATTATAGAGCAACAGAAAGACTTTAATGTAGGAGGAAACTACAGTTCTTTTTCTGAAGGTGAGGGAAAGACATGAGCAGATGCATTGGGGACTATTTGCAGATACGCTTACCTAGTTGTATATGTTTCGGTATTGAGGGGTGAGTCTGTCTCCTTGCACTCTGTATCTCTATGGTTTCATACAGGAGCAGTGGAAGACACAGAATGGGGGTAAATCCTTCAGTGGAAGGGAAGGAAAGGGAAGGGAGAAAAGAATAGTATTGCAAAAGACCTTTTTAGGTCATCGAAGATCCCTGAATCAGGACAACACAGAAAGTGGTAAAAACCCATTTGTTTTCAGTTCAAGAACTGTACCTTCAGTGAAGAGTCTCCCAGGAAATAAAAGACGTGATGTAGCACTCTATTTGTACAAAAAAGTGAGGGTAATTGCTTTGGTTGGCATTGATCCCACCAAATTTTAAGTACTTAATTGAGGATCCTAATTAAGAGTGTAGTTGTCCGAGGTTCTTGAATAATCGATAGAAAGAAGCTTCTAGAGGGCAATTGAAGTCTTGCATTAACTCGAGCAGTGCAGGAGAATCAGTCTTTCTCCACTGAGTCTTAATCAGCTTTTGACTAACAAACGTTAGTTAGGCTGCTTCGCATTGGGGAGGGTGAGGGTAGACCTTTAGTTTTGAAAACCAGACTCCTGAAAGTGGTTCGTTTTTTCTTTTCATGCCATACCAGAATTTGTTCTTTCCTCTGTCTGCCTTTTCAGCTATTCTTTCAACTGAGCTGCTCTTCATGTTTGGGTGAATATACAGAAATTAAAACATTTGACTCAGAACATGCTTTCCAAGGAGAAAAATAAAGAAACAAAATTGCAACATCAGTCCCTTGATGCATCCGAAGAAGTCTGGTCTTTTCTTGAAGACCTTTAAACAGAAGCATGAAAGGTAATGGACACCTACTCTCTGTCTTGAACTGAACTCTCTCAGGGTATTTCATCCTTAAAGTAATTTGTAGTTCTCCTTGTTTCCTCAGAGTGTTTTCATTCTGCGTTATACATGCACACTGGACTTTCCTTCCCATTCACAAACATACCTTGCTGCAGATAATAGCCTGTGATGGAGTTATTTGCTATTTTTGAGCAATTACTTTAATCATTTCTTGTGTTCCCTTCTTCAAATTCCCTGTTGTTATCAAAGCCTAGAGAGTCTCAGACATCAGGACAGGAACTGAAGACAAACTTGACGAGATACTGACATCCATCTCAGCTCGACGTTCAGCTGGTGAGATCAAGAATTTTCTGTTCCCTGCTTTCAGCACCAAAAAAGAACTTTAGGTTTGATGTGAGGTTTTTGAATTGGTTGGACCAGGCTGGGCTTTCACTGTAAGGTCTAGCATAGCACAGATTGCTTAAAGTGGTACAGGCTTTGTTTTTTTTTTTTTTTTCACCTTAACAAAAGAAACAGAACATTATTTTTAGATGCCTGAAGGGCTGGCTGTCTGACTCACAAACCAACCCATGTAATCAGCTTCAGAACTTAATAACATTGTTCAAGTGAACAGAGATACAGGCTGCAAGATTAAAGAGAGTCAAATGCGCATAACAGCTCACTTCAACTCTGCAATCAGACAGGTAATTATTATTTCTCAGGATGCCGTAGTCCAGCAATTATAAAATTTAAATATTAATTTTAGAAGTCTTAATTATAGCAACCAGAATAGTTCTGCTCAAAATAGTCCCAAAAATAACTTAGCAAGAGCTAATAGCAATTTACCTGATTGAGGAACAGGTAGAGATGTAATTAGAAATGGAAAATGCAGTTTGCTTCTATTTGCATAGTAAATAGAAAAAGAATTTGCTCTTTTGGGGGAAGTTTTTACTTGTTTTTCATTATTGAAATAATAGGTTATCAACAAATTCACAAAAGTAAGGTTCAATTGATGAACATAAACATATGATTTGCATGTGATATGCCTGATCTGTGTCTATTTTATTTACCTGTAAATACCAGGTAAATAGATTACAGTACGTAAACAAAGATTATTTTTTTTACAGTCATCCATTTTCTGATATATGGAAGTAACATAATGTGCTAATTTGCTTCTCAATGTAAATCTAATTTTAATCATGTCCTTCACGGGGAAGTAAATACTCCATAGTTTTTTCTTTTTGCCTCAAACAGTGGTTGTGCAGCACAAGGACACACACTGGTCTGTGGTCAGCACATCCAGTGAGATTTCGTGCCTTCGCACTGCTGCTAAGGAGCTGTCTGTACTGACTCTCAACAGCAACCCGATTGAATGTACTGCTAGTAAATTCAGCGGTATCACCAACAGCACTCATCTGGAAGAGGATGCCAACATAAATACATAGTAAGTAAGGTTCATTGATTAATACTGTAGAATTTAAAGACTGAAGCTGTGATCTGGTCTGACTGTGCCAGGTTCCACAGACCCTCCTGTGGACATTTCACATTCCAAATAGACAAAACAAAACAAGAACATATACTGCCCATTTTAGAAAATGGGAAAACCAAGTCATATAAAATTTGAATAATTTGTTTTACATCCCACAGAAGAACATTTCTTGATCTTTTTCTTAACTACACTGTTTCAGTTCATTCAGATCTTTCCCCACTTTCTTGTGCTATATTGAACTATCACTCATTTTCCTTCCCTTCTTTACAGAGCACAGAACAGGAGCTCTTCCGTTTTTTCCTCTCCCTCCACCACTCAGTTGTCAGAATTTACCTTTCAGGATTTCATTCACAACCCAATGACCCCTTCTTGAGTTTCCAAAGCTACTATATGTCTGAGCTAGTGTGAGAATTGTTGCAATACCTCACATTAGTCTCAATTTACCTTTGATGGATACAGGGGAACCGTTTTATGATAAATGGCTTGTATCCGTTTATCCAGCGTAGATGTTTGCCGTACAGAGGAGAGGATACTCAGAATCTTACACTGTTAGAGATGGTGTTAGGTGCTTAGTTAACAGTTCAAGAAGATGCATATTTACCCGCCTGTATTGCACAAAGAGAAAGTTTACTTGAAGGAAAATGGGTTTATTGTTCTGAGAGAATTTTCTGAACTTCAAGATTCAATACTGTGGGCTTGGGGGCAGAAAAAAGACCAAGCAGATGAAATACTTTCTAGCTTGGCAATTTTGTTATTTTACTGAGATTGGGATTCAAGTATTTGCTCCAGGAGTAATTACTAAATGCAAGGTAGAATAAGGCTTGAAGACTGTGAGAGAACAGTGGGTGGGGAACACTGGAAAAGGAAAGAATGACGTTCAGTCCTCAAAATTAAATCAGCTTTTTTGTGTGCTAACAATAGACAGCTGGGCCTTCTGCATTGCTTTTATTCGTCATGACCATAAATTTTATTCTGGGCATGAGATATTTGGTGGACTTCAGTGATTGAATCTCTTCATGAATGAACAATCTCTGATGAAAATGTTTAACTGGAGAGATTCTGACTGGCTGTAGACACTAGAGGGGGTTACTTCAGAACTGTACAGTATCAGTATACAACCCAGCAACCTTGACCATGCTGCAGCCTTAAAAAACCAATGGTCACTTTTTTGCTGCAGCTGAATTAATCGGCAAAGATTCGGTGTAAATGGTTGCAGTAAATTGTATAAGCTGTTTGTTGCCCCAAGCCTTATCTGAATTAATCTTTTCTCTGAGCTATGTGTCCTGAATTTAGATCACCATACTGGCCTTTTTTGTAAGCACTGTGGAAAATGTAGAATACAAATACTGTGTGGAATACAATATCAAAATAAATTATCTGTTGACTAATCTTTAACACAAAACATGCCTCCTAAAAATAGAAGGAAGCTTTCATGGTTTTGGAAATGACTTCTCAGGATCCCTGATAAATTATTCCCTCTTTCTGCAAGTAGAAGTGAAGTGAATGGTGTTGATTGCCATCAAAAAGTGGTGTTCTTTACAGCTGACAGCATTGGTCAGAAAAATCACTTCAGAACTGAGAAACCTGCATTTGTTACCAAGATTAGTTTACATAGCTCTCACTTACAGTGGTATCTTATTTTATACAGGTGTTGGAACAACTCAGCAATGGAAATAGACACAGTAAATATACCATCAAAAATAAAAAAGGAATAGTCACCAAAACCCAAATGGTTTTCTCTGACAGTGCCTGAATGTACCATCTGTTTCCATTGCATTATAAATTGATGTAGAAAATTGATATGCAGTGCTATTTCTGGGTGGCTTCTCATTTGCATTTGCTTTTGTTAAAAACGGGCCTAACTGAAAACCATCATGCTGAAACCCGCCAGACTTTGGAAGGAAGTGTTCAAACCAGCCTGAGGTGTTCCAGCCCAAGCCTGGATCCACAGCTAAATGGTGCAGCTGCCCACATATGTACAGCGTGGTAAACCACAACTTTGGATCTAGACACCACGCAGCTTGTCAGATGTTCAGGCTCCTGATCCAAATTGTCCACTTTTATTTAGGACTGTAACAACTGAATCATTATAATGACATAAGGCTCACCCCCTACCTACATTAAATAACCATATAATCAGTTAACTCAGGCAGCCAGCGTGTAATAGCAGCAGTATGGTTACTTTCAAGTGATACCAAGAATACAAACTCAGTCATCTTTGACTTAATATGTGCAGTACAATGAAATCACTAGAACAAAACAGGGTAACAGTTTGCCATAGACATGACTGTGATTAATCTCAATGTAAATCACCGTCCCAAAGTAACGTTTCATCCTACGGCTGCAGGAAACTGAGTTACAGCTTCCTAACCCTGTATAATAGTCCAAATCACTTGCAGGCAGAAGTGGAACAGCCAAAGAGCTCCTCAAACCTAAGCTGGTGACACGTTGTCACTGTTGGACTCTATGCTGGGCAGAGCAGATGTAAATGAAACTCCTCCCTGACATCCATTTCTCTCCCTGCATGACCTGTATTGGAGAGGATTAAGAGACAAGAGATGCAGGAACCAGTTCCAAAAGCTAAGTGTCTATCGTGGATATGTCTATCCCCATGACCAGATGTATTTGTGAAGCAAGCATTTACATGATTTTGCTTTACAGCACAAGGAGCTTTGAATGTCTACTTTATTCCAAAAAGCAACGTGCTATCTTTCCTGTCCTCTAATAATTCTGAGATAAGATTTTTTTTTCTTTGGTTTAGTCCTATCCATTCATTATTATATTCCTTCTATGAGCTTCTGGAAGGAAGAGGAAGGAGAATTCAGCAAAGATTGAATTTGCTCTAAGAAACTTCTTGCTTTACTATTTGAACATACTGTTGAGTAGGGGTGCTAGACCCAGTGTGAACACAAACATTGTGGTGCTGTTTGTATTTACAGCATTTAGAAAGTTTCATTAACTTTCCGTTCAGTAAAAGATGCTGGTTACTTCTTTATAGAACTTGTAAATGAACTGGAATTTTTTCCTTGTAAAAATCTCAACTGGTATTGCTTGTAGATCAAGCCACTGCTTTTTAAAATTTTGAGGCCATAGTCATCAAAATGTTCTGTATTAATTACATTTTTTTTTCTCTATGTTGCCATGCCTTGCTGACAGAATGCCAGAGAAGGAAGAGATCAGTATTAGTAAATCCATTGAGAAATTGCAGAATTAAGCCTGCTATGCATTTACTCTAAAGAACTTGGAAGTAGAGAAGACATAGGGAATCTGGAAGTGGAGATACAGTGAATGCGAGGTAAATTTAGCGTTTGTTATAGATACGTAATGTTACTCTACCTCTCTGACAAATGAAGTCTAAAGGGTACATCTTGCATAAAAAGAAAGTAAAGTCACTTCGTTCTGGTTGTATATAAGGTATTGGGTAACAGCATAAATATTGCCGTTAGGAAAAAGCAAAAGATACCATGGTATAATGAACACAAATTATTGTAGATAAATTGATAGTATAATTTAGCCACAGTTTGTGACTATATAGGGACCTCAGCTGTTTGACTTAAGGCTGTAATCCCAAATGGTTTTGCAATGATTCTCCTCCCTGCACTTAATAGTGCTTTGTTTTGTAGGTACACTGGGCAAAGGAAGCATAAACCAACCTTAACAGACCTTTTCCTCTTTAGATTGTGCACTTTCCCCTTGTTTGAATATTCTGTGTCAGTGGTATCACCTAGGTTAGTTACTGCCTGAAAATGAACGGATTGCTTGTGATTTCCAAGCATCTAACTCGCACTGCAAGTAACATTTCACGGGGACAACGGGACACAGATCTTGTGAACACTTAATTAAATCATATTTATTATATTAGTAAGTTTTCAAATGCCGTTGGATCAGAGAGCAGGAAAATTATAAAAGCAAAATGAATAGTTCTATTTACCCTTACACATATCTGTCCGTGAGCTTTGAAGACTACCTAACTCCAAGCAATAAATGCATGCCCAGTATGTATCCATGTCTAGACAAGTTTTAGACTCTTTTTCCTGTTTTATAGCATACATTGCTTCAGAAGGAAACTAGGAGTACAACCCTGAAACAGAGACGTATTGCGTTTGGGTGATGATGGAGCAGAACCACAGGCCTGTCCTACGGTCTACTCACAGGCTCAGGTCAGTATAATCCAAGATAGTAAATAACAAGTTTTCGTTTTCTGAAAATAAATGCTCTTTCATTTCAGGGCCTATGCAATTTTGCTTTGTAGGCCATAAAATTGAAACAAACAAACTTGGTGGCTTATCACAGTTTGTACGATCAACTGAAAAGTTACTGAGGCTGAAGACATAAAGGACCAGATAAATAGAGGAGTTTTAATTATTGAGGAGTGAATAAATTCAGAGATTTTTCTGAAAAATGGAAAAACACCCATTTAAAAGTTTCTAGTGGAAATATGTGCTTTTTATAAATATTCTCAATTAGTGGTTTATTCAATTAAATATATTATGGACACTGCTGAACATATTTTTGAAAGGACTGAACATCAGAAGACATTTCTTCCCCTTGTTTTTTGTAAAGAGTGCAAGGAATTGTTAGGCATTTAAATGCATAAAAATGCAAGCCTGTCTAGTTTACTTGATGAACACAAACCAGTTTCCAACCCCCTTTTCACAAAGTCATTTCACAATAGAGAAAAAAAGTAAAACAGAGAGTAAATTAATTGTCCAAGATCACAAAAAGAACGAGTGACAGAGATGTCAATGAAATCAATGTGTAGCACCTTCTTTTTAATATAAATGCTATCCTATCTTTTATAGGCTTAACCTGATACTATCCTGAGATCATGCAATATTTGGTCAGGAAAAAATTCA
This sequence comes from Phaethon lepturus, assembly GCF_000687285.1. Lineage (NCBI taxonomy): Eukaryota > Metazoa > Chordata > Aves > Phaethontiformes > Phaethontidae > Phaethon > Phaethon lepturus. Next base: position 49,080 of record NW_010539598.1, on the reverse strand, counting down.
GCCAAATTTCCTGCTCTAGATTTGCTGTTATAAAAATGGTAGCCATGTTAGGTTAAGGACTCGGAATCTATAGCCAGTTAGAGATTTTTCTCCTCACTAGAGACTCTCAAAATAAAACAACTCTAAATCAGTGCTAAAGCAACATTAAAGTGGTATTGATCCTATTGAACAATGAAAGTGTATATGTTTGTGGTTATCTTATCCATCAATAAAATATATAGACAAAAGAAGCTTGCAATCCTCATAGCTGTTGACAGCAGCAGCAAGAAAGCATTGCCAAAAGAGAGACTTTTATTGATCATTTATAAGCTAATAACTTTCAGGGGACTGTGTCAATCACTGTTTAACCTCCAAGATATAGATGTGAAAGGGTGGAAGTTTTGCTGCCAACTGATGAGGAGATGCCAATGTATTCTTCCCTCTTGCATGCGAGCTTCATCAACTTCTGGAGTGCACAGCAGCTGGGAATAGCTGCTCAGTGTAGAAACTTCAAAATAATCTATTTTCCTCTCCAGCAGGTGGTTTTTTCCATTGAACCTGCAAAAGAGTTGAAGAAATAAGATCTAAAGTAGATATATTTCAAGCTGAAATAATCCCTACAATGTCTTTAACCATTTTTTCAGGTCTTGAAGATCTTGATAAATACACTACCTCTCAAGACCAATGTGATGACTCTCCAGCTAGCTGAGAGTATGCCACTTAGCACTGCAGCTGGCAGTGGCATCCTAGGAAATGATGCCACAAGAATTTACTACTGTTTCATTTGTGTCGAAGTGAACCTTTGGAAAAGGGGAAGGTGTTCGCATGTAAAATTGGGCAATCTTGTACTACAGCCACACTTGTTCTACAGAAGTAGTAATGAAAAAAGATTTCAGTTTTGCAGGCTGTCAGAGTTATAGCTTTTACAAGCATTAAGAAAACATCATGAACTTGAAATCTAGTCATTCTTAGAAATGTTAGAAGCATCTTACCTACTAGAGGGTCTTGTCAGCCAATTTTTGTGGAATTACAGTCATGCTTTCCTGGTTTTCTTCTTTCTACCATTGTAGGGAAGAACACACGAACTACAAAACTAACCTGTTACATGCAGGCAGAGCAAGGAAAATAAGCACACATAGTCTTTCTACAGGAAAAAAATAAATAGCCTTTTTAACAAAAAAAAGGAGAAATTATTTCCTTGCTAATCTCCAAAGGTTATAACAATGGAAAGTGTTGCATCTAATAACATGGGACAAACAATAGGTTGGCTGTATGTCTTTAAATTGTTCTCGCATAATCTACTGAAAAAAGTATTTCCGTCTTCCAGAAAACCCTATGTAGATGATAGTAGATTAAATCTATGCATATGATAGTAGATTTTGAAAGTATGTAGATAAATACGAATTTTTCAATGGCTGTAGAAGTGAAAGTATTACCAGTCACTGCTTTTGTGATGTCTTTTCTAATGTTTAAACTTTGGGGAATAACTGATTAAATACTAAACTGTATCACCTTGTAAGGACACTCAACAAATCTGTTTATCTTCCAAGGATGTTAATGTGTATAATGCAAGGAAAGAATTACTAATCTGAACTCTGGAAAGTGTAGGCAGGCAGACATCTGTGTCTTCACGCTTTTCTTAAAAATTACAACCGGAGATATTATTGGAAAGACAAAAAAAACCCCAATAATATTTTTCTGGGTGCTGAATGGTAGACACAGGCATTTAGTGGGGAAAACTCTGGATGCATTGTACAGACCAAATAACAATACAACCTTTATCAGAATAATGTCCATTGCCTTCATTTAAATTCTTCTGGCTTTGAATTCTGAATTGTCCTGGTTTCAGCTGGGATAGAGTTGATTTTCTTCACAGAAGCTAGTGTGAGGCTGTGTTTTGGATTTGGGATGAGAAACTGTTGATAACGTGTTGATGTTTTGGGTTGTTGCTGAGCAGTCAAGGACAGTCCAGCTTCTCGTGCTGGGCTGCCAGCGAGCAGGCGGGGGGTGCACGGGTAGCTGGGAGGGGACACGGCCAGGACAGCTGACCCAGGCTGGCCGCAGGGATGTTCCCTACCATACGATGACAGGCTCAGTATATAAAGCTGGGGTGAAAAAGAAGGAAGGGGTGGAGGGACGTTCGGAGTTATGGCATCTGTGTTCCCAAGAAACCATTACACGTGGTGGAGCCCTGCTCTCCTGGAGATGGCTGAACACCTGCCTGCCCATGGGGAGTGGTGAATGAATTCCTCGTTTTGCTTTGTTTGCGTGCACGGCTTTTACTTTCCCTATTAACCTGTCTTTATCTCAACCCATGAGTTTCCTCACTTGTACTCTTCTGATTCTCTTCCCCGTCCCACTGTGGGGGAGTGAGCGAGCGGCTGCGTGGGGCTTGGTTGCTGGCTGGGGTTAAACCACGACATGAATGATTGCCTTGATTGTTATTTTTATACTCAGTCACTTGTACTATGCTGAGAAGCTCAAGTTAATATTTTATTTTTATATGTGGAACATAATTTATCTTGAGTAGTATCATCTAGTCCTCCTTTACTTTGAGTGATTTATTACAATAGTTTTTCAGTGTTTGATTAGGTAACATTTAACACTGAATTCCAGACCTGTCATATTGTCTCTTTTAGGGATGATCCTGCAAATACTTACAACCAGGCATCATTTATTCTGTGTAGCTCAATTAACTGTGCTAGGAAGATACCTGGTAACAAACTCCGTGAAATATTTGTCAGACTAGGACTTTAAAATTTAAACGTTTCACACCAAAAAAAGTTGCATAGTGTCATATAAATGCACAATTCTATTATTTGCGCATTATTTAACATTGCATAAGTATGCTTTCCACGATGTAATACATTATAGATTTCTGAGAGAGAATACACAGTAGAAAAGTGATATTGCTAGACTCTAGGAAGAAGCTCAATCATTTAGCTTCATAGTTTTTGCACAGCTTGTATTTTCATAATCCCTGCAGTCTTTAGAGATGAACATTTGCCAATGTGTTAACTCTTAAATCTCTTCTATGTTATTGATTGCATTAATGCACTCTTTTGTTAGTAAATAATTCCATTTGTATGCTTCATTCACGAAGTATTCATGTGCACTGAACTCTGACCCAGTCATCAAATCCAGTAGTGTATCAACTCTTTCTATGTCTATTCATAGGTATCATTCTGCCCTTTTCCCTGGTTAGTGATAATTTGAAAAAGTCGGACCATTGCATTAATATCAAAAGTAAAGAGGTGGAGACCCTGCCTAATTAACTTCTTAATAGCTTCAAAAAGATCTATTAACTGTCTGTTCAATATCTTTGGCCAAATCTCTGCAGTTTTCACAGGGAGTACAGCTTTGTGTAAAATCTGTTGATGTAGCCAAACATCATGCCCATAGCATCTGCAGTCTTTTTTTTTGTACTTTGATGTAATAGTAAAAATAGTCTCCAACCTAGTGTCCACAGATGGTTCAAAAATAAACAAAGGTTTTAAATCAGATTCATAAATACAAGTATGTTTCTGAGGACAGGTGTCAAATTTTGAATAGTTATGCTCCCCAGTGGGCTACTAATCATCAGTCGTGAACCTTCTAGCATCTTCTGGTTAATTGTACAAATATTCGCAAGTCTCAGATGTTTTAATTATTTGAGATGGATCAATTATGCATCTAAGAATTCCTCCTGGACATGTGGGGTGGGGGGATTTGTTATTATTTGCAAGAAGATTGTCAGCCAATATGAAAATTGAAACAGTGCGGCTTGAATTAGCAACCACCCACTGGCCAAATCTAAGAACACATGAACCAAATATTTCACCAAAAATAGCCTGAAAATTAGTTGTCTAAACTGTTCCAGGAGAGCTTACACATAGCAAATGTATTAAAGACAATGAGAGTTTGCTCATGAACAATTCATAAATCTAGTAGAACTAAGTTGGTAACAGATATTATTCATGCAAAAAGAGCGATAGCTCTATTAACTTCCAGTCATCCAAACACGTGGGAAGTTCCACATACAGCCCTGCTGTTCAACTCTGTCCTCATTTGGCTTTTTCTGCGTAGTTAAATTGTGACTGAAATTAAATAACCTGGTTTACAGTTTTTCTGGGTAGCCCTAGGCTTTTCTTCATGTAATGAGTATTTCTTGGCTTCGTGAAGTATAGGACTACATGTAGAGCAGTTCCACAGACCACTGTGTAAAACACTGGAGGTCTCTGCTTCTCTCATGTATTTGTATGGACAGCTTCTGTGGCTTTGCACGTGAGATTACAAAACCACACTGAAGATGGCTTTGTTAGTATGTAGGAAAAATTTCATGTTGGGAATCATTTGTGTATTATCTGCCTTGACAGTTAAGTGATCCTGATCTTTAAAAGCAGATCAGAACATTTCCTTTTTCCTATATTTTTGATACTGCCAACTCTTACTCTTTTCTTCCACTGTGATTTTGATTGTAAATTTGCTTACCAGTTTTACTTCCTCTATTCGTTTCCATACAGAGTTTTTTTCAGTAAAGGGAAAATTGTCCTCAGCTACTGAAATGTTGTGAGCATTTAGAGAGCACTATTTTACTCTCTTGCAATGTTCTGTGCTATTTGATGCTCATTTTTAGTTTCATCTATTATTTTTCACTTGTTTCAGCAATCACAGTGATTTGTGTTTTCCTTCTGTTTTCCAAATGCTTATTTTAGAGACAGATTTTATTTTGAATATGGTTAAATGCTTAAACTTATAGAAACATAACATATCAGGGCTATTTTGTACACTCCATTTTTCTGGGGAAATGCAGAATATTTAACCTATCACTACTCGTCAGTTACTAGAGAGTTAACACAGTTCCTGCATTTGGGTGATATCTAGAGATCCTATCGTGGGTCAGAGCCCAAGCTGTTTTAACTTTCATTTTTATGAAGCAAGGTTTCTCACATCCAGTCTTGTAAGTCAATTCTTTTACCTTTTGTGGGCTACCTTAGAAATTTCACAGCTTCTAAAATAAGATCCAGTGCAGAGCCAAGCAGCTCCAGCGGAAACACAAGGAGGGGTTATTCTGTAAGAGAGTGCTGTGGGAATGCTCAGAGGGCTTGAGAGAACCATCTAGGACTCCCAGAACTAGGGTTGATTTTTTAAAGCAGAGTAAAAGAGAGACACAGTAACAGTTTTCATATACATAGAAGATTGTTTCAAGATCTAAAGGAATGAGGTATTTTTAACGTCCACAGGCACACAAAGAAATAATGTCCTGAAATTGTGAGGTGGTCCTATACAAGCAAGAGGCTGAAGCAGATCAACTGATCAGGGGCAAATGCTGATCAGATATTGAAGCCGGCAGTGCGTATGCCAGTCTCAGCACGTGGAGGGAGTGAGCGTATCGCCTTTGTACTGGCCTTCTACAACTGCTTGCTGCAGATTTCAATTTGAGTTACATCTGACTGGTAAAGACAATCAAACGCATACATAAAAACAAAGCTGAGAGAGGCAAAGGATTCTTTGAATACCCATTTTGTTTCTGCAATTCCTGTAATTATAATTTCATAAGTACATAAATGTGTGTATGAAGTGCTCATTTAGCTGCAGCCTCATCTTGTATAATCTGGATATAGACAGCAGGTCAGCACAGTTTATGTTCAGTCATGATCTGGGTAGATGAAGAAAAAGCTAATAAAGCAAAGATGATGAGGTGAGATAGATAGATAGACAGATAGATATTAGCCAATACGACAGTTTTTTGTAGTGGTCAAAAAGTGTATACTTTGGTGTTTTCCCGTTTTGAGAAACTTGTTGAAATGCATAGCTTAAGAGGTGTCTCCTCTTCTCAAATTCATTGTTACACAGTGCAAATCAAATTTAAAATTTACAAAATTATTAATGGCTAATTGAGGGCTACTGAGAGATGACAATATCCTAGACGGTTGCAAATTGTTCCAGTGTCACTGTCTACTTCTCTGCTCCAATGCTTTGAAATGAATCAGTAGTCAGCTTTAATTTGTTCAGTTTAATTAAATTCCACCTGAATAAATATGTGTTGCACAAAGCTGAAGGAGATGCTGAAATTTCCTGGATAATGTATGCAGCTGAGTTCTAATTTGATAGTATGCAGCATTAGATTGTAAGCTACTCTCTTCCACAAAGGCGAGCACCATATAAATACTTAAATTATAATTTAGATGAACTTGTAAGGAAAATTATATAAAGAAAGCAAAGCAAAATTGCACACAGAAGAATATTTTTGAATATGTCGTGATCAGTAGAAGTACATTTCACTTTCAAAACACAGTCCCATTAAGATTAGCAGCTTGTTTACTTTGCCTGATACTGTCCTGTCTATCCATTACATTAATTAAACAACTAGTACTGTAATCAGATAGCACAGTATTTTCTTCTAAGATGTCTTGTCCTTGTTAGAATGACATTTATGAATTGTATTTGTGTATATGATCTGTAATGTAAGGAATTCAAATAAATGCTCGGTCATTGTCTGTCTCTTTCTTGCTCAGTGCAAAATGGACAAAAAACGCTCTCCCTCTCCCAAACCTCCTGGCTCACAGCTAGCCCATGAGTTGTGATATTAAAACAAAAAAACAAACAAACAAACAAAGAACAAAACAAAACCAACCACAAACCACAAGTAAATGAGAGAATTTGTTTAGTTTGTCCAAGGATTGGGTCAGTACATCCTCAAATCATGTATAACTCTGGTGGTCTAAAACTCTTATTCAGTTCACTCTCTTAACTGTGTTCTGGCTGGTAACACCCTTCTCAGATTCCGTATAAAACGTTTTCTGAGACCATTTGATTTACTTACCTGAGATCATGCTGACTGACCAGAGCAAAAGAATGGCATGCCTGTATTTTTGGATCACAAACAGTGCAATTATTGTATCCAGTTCATAAGTAATAAGCAGAATAGCATTAGATTGTGTAAAACTAAGCCTGACTGACTGATGGAAGCCTGTTGCCCAATATATCATATCTGTTTAGTCAATGAAGAAACATGGATCCACATCGTTCAGGTAATCAGTACCCACACAGGCCGGGAGCAAAACTTATCCTTTCACAAAAGGAGGTAGATTGCTCAGAAATTCCTTTTGTGATTTATTTAACAATAGTAATTCTACTTCAGGAGTTGCATAAAGTTCATTCTCTTGTATGATTTTACAGTACATTACTGTAACTTCTAAATCAGTGTAATTGTCTGAGCCTTTCCTTGCCAGGAAATTCACACGGGACTCCATTTCCTCTCTACATGCTCCTAAGGTAATATTCCTTGTTACTTTATTTAATTTCACTGATTAGTATGTTCAGATCTACACCTTCCTTTCTTCTGAATCCTTGCTTTGCAAGATCTATGTAGTCTAAGATAGTAATCCAAAGGATAAACTTTATTGCCTGAAAGTCTCAAAGCATAGTTGACCAAAAGTAATGGCAGATAACTGTGTAATGATTTAGGAGATTACTCCCACTGTATATGTTTTTCTAAATTCCTGTAAGTAAGAAACCTCTGTACTGATGGAGACATAAATAATTAGGTGCTTATTATATTTTCTCATTATGGTGATATTTTCATTATAATGTTAAGTCAAAACTTGCCTATACTTATACTGAAATTTAGAGGTAGTCACAACTTTTTTCATATTTATAAAATATAGAAAATTTAACAACTGCTGCTTTTGTTACTAAAAGACACATCCTAGGTAATTAAAATCTTTCCTCTTGTGACACAGAAGGAGCCTGAGATATGAAAACTGACTGTGTTGCTATAACATCCTGTATGTATTTACATAAAGATAGCAGTTATGAATTTCCTCTTTCTCTAATTTTCTAGATTATTTTAAGTTTTGAGAAGCTTTAGAAATCATTATTGGTATAATCACATAAAATTTCAAGACAAGCAACAAACAAGAGTCTCAAAATGGACAGCACCTGCTTGTAATAAGCAAAGATCCAGGCTGAAGAAGCATCTAGGTTACTCACAGATAAGCACAGCAATATCTTATAGGTCCTGCTCTGCGATCCAGTGCCTTTAATGTGGTTTCAAGACATGAGAGAAGGAGAGCTCAGAATATCAGTTCAGAATAAGCTGAGCAGAGAAACACCTACAGCCAGCCGACAGCAGCAGTAAGCACTCTGATACAGCTTAAAACACACCCTTCTTTAGTCTAGCCTTTGGACTGCTGGAAGGTGACTCCATCCAGCTGGGATCCAATGCCAAAATCTCAGAGAGCCAGAAATCCTCATCCATTTTTTGAAAGAATTTAACATGCATTCACTTTTCATTTCAGCAGAGACCAAAAGAAGGATTAGTTTAGATAATGTGCCTGGAGATTAGCAAACACTCTTGGGAATCCACAGACTTATGTTTGAAGGCGCTAATCCTCAGATCATGTCTCCCAGGAAATTTTCCAAACTGCAGGTTTACGCAGTGAGTTCCCCCTTGAGGTCTCTTTAGCTTTCTGAACCTTGCATTCCCTTCCATGTAAATGGCATTCTGCATACGGTGGTACTCCTAGGTGCAATAGGAAGCTTAAAAGAAAAGAGTGGCTCCTCCGGGAGCGCTCCAGACTGGCAGTGGCTCAGAGGGGAGTAGAATACTGTCAGTATGCATGCAGAGAAGGGGAAATAAATAAAGAGGGCCAGTGGGCAAACCATTTTAAGTTTGATCATATGTGGACCATTTCTGTAACAGACAAAACAACAGTGGTATTATAAAACAGAGGATGTCATATTATTAATAAGATAGGAAGCTTAGGCAAAATAAGTATGCCTGGGGCTAAGCAACGATCCCCCTCTCCTCCAGTGCAAGATTGTGCAGCCTTTGGGTGTCAAAATCCTAGATTTGAAAAGTAAGGAAAATGAGTTTAAGAAATTTCCTCAGGCAATATGGACTCAGTCTTCAACCCTGCGACAGAGGGGAAAGACTGGAAAGGCTAATGGAGTAGCTAGTAAAGCAAAAAGTGGCTCACTGAAGCACAATAACGGGCACAATGGTGGATAGCCTTGCTATCAAGTTGGATAGCCAATAGAGCCCTATGATTTGATAACCATAGTTTGCAGGTTGATGTTACAAGAGGAGGTTGGAAGGCAGCAAGTGCTCTTAACAGTGGCTTCACCAAGAAAACATTGGGAAGACTTTAAAATACTATTATACTTTGTGGGGAGATTAATGGATTGATTTGATTGCTAGTAACAGAGACCAAATTCAATTCCTAGAGTAAAGTAATAAATATTAGGTTTAGACATCATTCAGAGATCAGTGAAAATTAAATTGTATGGGTGCTCAGGGAGCTCTGTTTTTCAGTATTTTCTCCCCAAAGGGCTGCAAGCTTTTGCATTGGATTAGGGTAGCCACTCAAGCAGGGGCATGATTAGTTGGTTTGCTCAGGTGACTGTATTTCTCCTTACTGAGCTACAGAATGGTCCCCATTTTGTGACATGACTGTTAGTTTTGTTCTTTATAGAACTATTAACAAAAATGAGAAAGAATATATTGCTCTGTTTATCTTCCTATTTCTACTTTCTTCTCTCCCTTCAATACAGTTTTGTCAAGGCTTTTCATTCATTCTCTGTGAGTAGGGAGAAGTGGAGCTCACTCGGTGCATCTGCTTTACTAAGTGGTGTAGGGTTAGATTTGATTTCATCTGCCATGTCCTTGAACCTGTGCCTACGCTGTTTTATCAGCGTTAATTTCACACTAGTTTCCTTTCTGAGATTCACCGGGCATGCTTAGAGAGCTGGCTGCTCCACAATTCTTGTTTCCACCAGGAGGAAAAGGGCTTGGAGTGAGCTTTGTTGTGTTTGAGAGAGTATCACAGGACACCAAGTATGGACATAAGACAATCTCACTCTTGAAAGAACCCCTTACATCAAACTAAATTAGTGATGTAGCTGTCCCTACTGAGCTCACAAGCAGTTTAATGTCGTATTCCTGGATTTTTGGTTGGTGGCTCATTCCAGTGCTTATTAGTGGCTTCTGGAAACTGAAGATTACCCTTGTTATTGCCAGTCGAAGCTTGACAAAAGAGATATATGTTTGTATCAGGTGGTCAAGCTCAGCTGGATGTACCCGGCACTAATAAGGCCAAAGCTGTTAGCCAGCTTAGAACAGAATATGTGGAACGCGTAAGGGCAAGCATTGAGTTACCTGTAGAAATCATATGGGTGTCAAAAGAGAAGACAGAGGCTTCACCAGAGGCCAGAGGACATCTTGAAGTAAACAGCAGTTAAGGTCTGGCACAAGGATTAGATAAGGATGAAGCACTGAAGTAAGCAGTTATTGCTGACCAATCTGTATTTTCTCTCAGCTGTGTACACTTCTTTGTTCTCCAATACTTGGCATAGCAGACTTCACTTGCAGCGTGCAGTAGTTAGTATAATACCCTATGCCTTCACCATGCTGGTGTTCTAACACTGTGTATTTTGGAAGCATTTGAGAGGTATTTTCTCAGTATGGTATCATTGGTTTTTTTTCCTCCTCCTCACAGTATCGTTCAAGGAGCATTGAAAGAAATGCAGAACATAAGGATCTAATGGTGGTGTCTAGCAATGCGAAGTTCTCTGCAATTTGTGCCCTATTAACTGCAGTGGTGCACTGTCCCAGCAGGTGAAAGGCCAAAGAGACATTCTCACAGTAAAAGAAGTTGAGGGTTGCGCAACTGGACATCCTGGCTATCGGGACAGGATTTAAGACTTGAGTTTTCATTTCCTTTTCCTATTTTTTTTCTCAGTCATTGCACAAGGCCCTGACTGAGCTGAAAATACACCGAAGAGTTTGGGTTTTGTGGCACATACCTTTTAACTCCCTCATTGAACCCACCTGGAGACCTCCCAGCATGTTCATTTAGTAGAACTGCGTATCATGCTGCCTGCCTGCATCCCACATCTGTGTGTCGAGAGGCTCTGTCCTCTTCCAGTGCTTTGCTGGATGTCACTGGATAGGGGCGCACATAGCTTAAGGAAGGGGTCCGTGACATGCCCCCCACATGTCGTAGGTGGCATGTGGGACAGGGAAGGGAGAAGTGGGTGGAGGGGACACGTGGTGGGACCAGCCTTGCAGGATAGAACGGATGAGTCTCAGGAGTTCCGGGATGTTGCAAGAGAATCATTACCAGCCAATTTTAGTAAAGGTCAGTGACTTGTATGTTTACCCCAGTATAAATATATACGTCATTTCCACTCGCTACCGAAGAGAAAGGTGTAACAATCTTCTAATGCTCTAATTAAAACAGTAATTTTCTAGCAATGCTTAAACAACTTCCTTACTTTTCTTTCTTTGTAGTCTGTTAATAATTGTGACATTTTTCTTGGCTTTAACTGTGTGTCCCTGAAGGCATGTTAAAGACCCCCTGTGATTAAAATACTGGGAATCATGTTGCTGAAGTGACATTAACAGAGATACTTATTAAAATTTGGCCCCTGCTGTTTGTGGTTTCTCAAGACTATACTTCTTTAGCAAATTTTAAAGTACAATTACATGATGCCTGACAATGAGAAACTGTCCTATAGCCCAAATGTTAAGTGAGAATTGGAGAAGTAATTATGGACCGTCATAATACCTGGAAACAGAAGTGCTAGTAAATTGTTTAATGTTGCATTTAACAGATCATTGGTTTTGCTGCTGATGTAAAGCAGATCTCTCGGCATACTGCGGTTGTACACAAAATGATCGTATGTCCTACTATGCTATTTTAATGTTTGTAAGGCATTTGCAGTGTTTATCTGCTGTTCCCAAGACTCTGGTAGAAATAAGATGCAACTTCCTTTGAGCCTGTCCACCTGAACAGCATTTTAAATAAATACTCAATGTGACATGTAGCAGAAGAAAACAAAATTGCTACTTGACTGCAACCAGTTTACGCCTCCTCCTGAATCAGCAGCTTATGTTTGTCTTGTAACTTATACAACAATTCTGTTTTCACCTCTGCTGTTTATTTCCTTTTCCCTTTCAGGCAACTGCAAAAGCCAGAAAATGGCCTTTGTGATAATGCCACTGAGATTTAGAGCATTAAAGCAATCTCATTATCAGTTTACATCCCCAGTTGGAAATCGGAGATTGTTCAGCACATCAAACAGTAGAGCAGGGGCATGTAATGTGCAGCCCAAGGGCCAGACGAGACCTGCTGAGTCATATAATGTGGGCTCCCGCTGCCCTCTTCCTGTAACTGAAGGATGGGGACAAAACAGCAGAACTGCTGGCTGGTGTTACTAATGAACTTGAACCACTATACATTATTTTCCATCTGCATACCAAATATGGTTATATGCAGTTATAATAAATGTCTATAGTTTATATGCAAATTGGATGTGGCCCTTGGGCTCTTGGTGAGTAACCTGTATAACCTTCGGGTCTGTAGAAGGCAAGCCTCTTGCTAATGCCGAAATCAGTGCGTGGGGCTAGGGGCTGCCTTGCAGTGCGAGCCTGGGTTGCCCTTTGCTTAAGGGCAATGGAGGAGGACTAGTAGAAACCCCTTTAGTTCATCTTCCACACTAAACTCTTGGGTACGTGAGCAAGAAGGGAGGGAAAGAATATTCTGTGCTTCAGACACTCGCTGTATAAATTCTCGGTCCCTCAAACCTTAGATCTTAGCAGCCATGTACGAGTAAAACCCCCACCGCATCAGTGGGGTCTTCCTGATGGATCTGCAAATGACATTGCATTGTTGAATTTTTATGCTGTGGAAAGAATTGTAATTATTTTAATCACTGTTTCTGAATTACTGGGAAATAAACTTGGAATCTATCATTATTTCATCCAACTGTGCAAATGAAATATATAATTGATATAAAATGTTTTTGTCATATGCAGTTTGAACAAAGATCTATGATAGTTTAAAATTCAGAGGGTTCTTCTGTGGCAAAGTTTTATTAATGCATTCATTAACAAGAAATTACATTACAATGTCTGTGGGGCTTACTTTAGTGAAAGAACAATTTCTTTGTTGGTAATTTCACCGTGATGTTACTCCCCTCTATTCAGCTTCCCCAAAATGATGTTTTTTTAAAAAATCAGCACTAACACCATAGTTAACCTTTCTTAATATGACTTAAGAAGATAATGCTGAGATACAGTCACACAAAGAATTAAACCCTGAAACCTTCTGTTTTACACATGAAGTTCATGCGTAAAAGTTCAGCACAACTTCCACTATATTCTTTATTCCACAGATCTTACCTTTAAAATGGCAATAAAGACCTTGAAATTATAAATGAGGGTTGGCTGGCTGACATGTATAATGTGAAGATTCTTTTTGTGTGGGAAGAAGGTACGTATAGCTACTGTCAAAGCATTTGTACCAACTTCACTTACTTTTAGCAAGGCACAGAGTTCTAATGTCTTTTTTTTCTGTGTGGTAAAACTAATATTCAACAAGATATAGGAAAGGGGTTATGTGAATCTGTAATCTTGAAAGGTGCACAAATAAGTTATTCCAAGTAGCATTCCATGTTTATTTATTTATTTTTAATTTATTTATTCTTACAAAAAATGCCACAAAAGAAATGTCTTTTCTCTTTCTGGGGGATAAAATCTGACTGTGACTGCCTATCTGCGAATTCTGGCTTCGCCTGGGGAAAGGAAGGTGTCTGTGTTGTGCCATGGACCATTGGGGAATCACAAATGACAGATGCTGGAAGGTGAACTTCTACGCTGTAAAACACAGGGAATATGCATTGACCTTGACTTGCAGCACCACTTCAAAAGGTAAGTGCATTTTTTAGTGTCCTGGCACAGGACATATATTGCTATAAGTAATTTCATCAGTGTCTCCTAAAAGTGCAATTGGCTTGAAAATGTACCCACTTAAAATTTTTAGTTCATGTTAGGTCTTATTTTAATTTCCATTTATGAGATTAGGGCATTTTATTTTCTAGCTGTTGTTGACAATCACGATGGATAAAAACCTACAATTTCCTTAAAGTGAAAGCTGAAATTCTCATCCAGTCACTTCATTCCAGGAACTCAGACCAACTATAGGTAGGTGCTTAATAATCAAGTCCCAGGAATTGATGTGGTTGCCTCTGTTACAGGACTTTCAGTGAGAATGAAAATAGTTCCGGTGTATTATGAACTGTGAATGATTGTAGATCCTGTGTTGTCCTAAATCCCTTTTGAGCTGCTTATAAGCACAGACCTTAATGCTATATAAATAAATCAGCTGGTGATTTCTTTCCTCTAGATAAATCCTAGTGTCATAGAAGAATGTCATCTAACATGTAATAAGAGTAATGATGCTATATATCACTACATTAGAGCAAGGCCTGCATTTAAATGACCACAGTCTGTTCTGCAATGAACTCTAAAGCACAGGCAACTTCTGGGCACTCTGTTTGAATTATCCATGTTATCTGGTTTTAGGCTGCATGACACTTTTGCTGTACTATGAAAACTGGGGAGGGAATGGGGGAGGACACGGACCCAATAAACAAAAAAACCCCAAACACCAACAAACCAACCAACAAAAAAAATAACCAAACCCCAAACCTCACAAAAATCCTTTACTTCAGTTCCTAGAGGCAGTCTCTGGTAACTATCACAAATATTATAAGCTACAGAAGAAAGACCAGGAAAAGCAGGGGAATACTACTGCTCCTGAAAGGTTGCATCCCACTATCTATAACTAAAATTCTGATAGAAAAGTACCATACCACTGAATTTTTGGTCTGAGCATGAAGTTTGCAGTATGCAGACAAGTTGGATGGCCAACTTACTGCCATCAGTACTCTGCACTGTATTTTCCCTCAGATTCTTAAAACTGAAGTATGCTGCATAGTTGCCAGTTAGATTTTAAAAGGCAGAAAAAATTGGCAAAATATAAAAGACTTCAACTAACTATATATCAAACAGTCAATAGCACAGTGCAGACAAGCAGAGATATTTTATTAACATTTCAAGTGGTTCTTGTTCCACTATTCTAAGAAGAGGCTATTCTTTGTTTAACCTTTGTTAAGGTGGGAGTGATCTGGAGAAGCAGCAGTAGTACAGCCACCAAATACAAGAGGACACATTTTCATTGTGTGTAGCAGTCAAAGATGTCATAGAACAAAGGTAAGTATTAAGAAGTGGCGTAGTCTAAAAGCCCCTCAAATTAAAAATAAAGGATGCAAACTTCATATAGATGAACATGCCAGGAAAATAACATTGGGAAAGTAATGCCTGCCTCTGAACAAAGAGGGGTCTTTGAAAGTAAAAATAAAGAGATGTAGCAAAGCACTAAATACAACGGAGACATCAAAAGAACCCACCAAAAGTGATTACATCAAATCAAAAAACAGATTAAATATTTTAAGGTGCAAAACAGATCAAAGGCTTCTTAAGGATATCAAATATGTGAAGCCTATGAGGAAATTAGGGTGCTAAGAAGCAAAGACAGAAATTAATGAAAATGTACATACTGCCATTTAAAGTGGAAAATGAAATACAGTATTTTAGGGTCAGACAAAATATTTGGTACTAATAATCCTTTCATCTTTTATTAGCAGAAATTCAAATATAGAATATATAACACCTGAAAATTTATGGTATGATTGAATTTGTCATCACAGTTATGCAAAAGAAAAAGCCTAACCTGCTAATTACTTAAACTTCTTTGAACATCAAAATAGAAGTAATGCAGTAAAAGAAATCAATGACAGGTTATTTAAACATGGAGAAAGTCTCTGACTTGGACTCAGCAGAGTTGAAAGAAATGTTTTACTGGAATAGTTACACTGATTTCAGTGGTCAAGCCAGCTCAGACAGAACTATCTCAAATATCTGTGCTAGAGGAACATTTTATGATGTAAGTATAATGGTGAAAAAACCTACATTATGAACCATATGTTCTGTGAAAATGCATTGGTTCACTGAGGTAATTTCACAAAGTTTTATTTTGTAAAATTGTAATTTTCCCTTGCTGTTTCTTACCTTAGAATAGGCCGAAGTACCATTCAACCAGGTAAAAAGAAAGATATATAAATACTTCCCTGAGAAAGTTTTTTTAAACCAAATTTATCTTTCTTATTTTGTGTCCACCACTCCAAAGCCAGGAATTAGAAAGCAAAGGGATGGACTTTCAAGGTTATAAATTAAGGTGAATGTGACCTTTTTTCCATTAGGTTATCTAGACAAGACTTCCAAATCTTTCTCTTTTCCAAGCCCCCAGAATACATCATCGGAGCATCTTGAAGACACCAGCTAGTTGCTTTGAACTTGGGTCATGGCAGGATCCTACTTCATGTTTCTCACTGGGGCAATACAAGTGGATGATTCCGGGTTTCTCTTTCCTTTATGGCATTCTGTCTCCTTTGCTTCACTGGATATGTGGTGGTTCAGCACGTGATGAAACTGAGCCTTCTACAAGGATAACTAAACAGTCAGTGTTATTCATCAAACCATTGGTATAGGGGGCAGGGAGGAAGGAGTTCAGTTTTTGCTGTTTCGGAGATTCTAAGAGTGTGCACGTGTTTTATAGACCAAGGAACTTCTGAAGAGGGACCTGAGAGCCAGTCATAGAGGCCAATGCAGTCTATAGGGTTCTGTCTGATAATAACCAGATTATAGCCCCACAATTCCAACAAAGAAACACAAGCGGTATGAAGGTATAGTGAGTATCAATTTGCCCATTATCTTTAATGAAATTAAATAATGCATATGGGACCACACGTTTGAAGAATAAATACACATTAAAATGCTTAACAGTGTGAAGATTAAGGCAATATAATTTTTTTTAAAGCTTCCATCCAGGGAAAAATAGCTTACTGCTTTAAGTAAGATTAGCTAGAAAAATCCTATAGCACACCTACAACAAAGTCTGAGTGGCAACAGGCAAATATTTTAAAGTGGAAAGATTTTTATTAGTTTTAATTAAGCAATGACATTTTTGTTGAATGCCTTAAATCTTTAATTACCACCCGAAAGAACTAAGCATGACATAAGTTATTTACTGAGTCACTGTGAAATACAGTTCAATATTTACAAATTTATATTATACATTTTACAGTTATACAGAATTATACAGTCCAATATTATCGGGGAACTACAGGCCTGTCAGCCTGACCTCAGTACCAGGGACGATCATGGAGCAGTTCATCTTGAGGGCGCTCACAGGGCACATGCAGGACAACCAAGGGATCAGGCCCAGCCAGCACAGGTTCATGAAAGGCAGGTCCTGCTTGACCAACCTGATCTCCTTCTATGGCCAGGTGACCTGTCTAGTGGATGAGGGAAAGGCTGTGGATGGTGTCTACCTGGACTTCAATAAAGCCTTTGACAGCATCTCCCACAGCATTCAGCTGGGGAAACTGGCAGCTTGTGGCTTAGACAGGTGCACTCTTCGCTGGGTGAGGAACTGGCTGGATGGCTGAGTGCAGAGAGTTGTGGTGAATGGAGCTAAATCCAGTTGGCAGCCCCTCACAAGCGGTGTTCCCCAGGGCTCGGTTTTGGGGCCGGTCTTGTTTAATATCTTTATCGATGATCTGAATGAGGCGATCAAGTGCTCCTCCAGTAAGTTTGCAGATGACACCAAGCTGGGTGGGAGTGTTGATCTGCTGGAGGGATCTGGACAGGCTGGATCGAAGGGCTGAGGTCAGCTGTAGGAGGTTTAATAAGGCCAAG
>NW_010539598.1:22228-31494 GCF_000687285.1 Phaethon lepturus | reverse complement strand
GTGGGGAGGAGTGGCTGGAGAGCTGCCTGGAGGAAAAGGACCTGGGTGTGCTGGTTGACAGCCGGCTGAACATGAGCCGGCTGTGTGCCCAGGTGGCCAAGAAGGCCAACAGCATCCTGGCCTGTATCAGCAATAGTGTGGCCAGCAGGAGTAGGGAAGTGATCGTGCCCCTGGACTCGGCACTGGTGAGGCCGCACCTCGAATCCTGTGTTCAGTATTTGGGCCCCTCACTACAAGAAGAATGTTGAGGTGCTGGAGCGTGTCCAGAGAAGGGCAACGAAGCTGGTGAGGGGTCTGGAGCACAAGTCTTTTGAGGAGCAGCTGAGGGAACTGGGGTTGTTTAGTCTGGAGAAGAGGAGGCTGAGGGGAGACCTTATCGCTCTCTACAACTACCTACGTTGTGGTGAGGTGGGTGTTGGCCTCTTTTCCCAAATAACTAGCAGTAGAACATGACTAAATGGCCTCAAGTTGCTCCAGGGGAAGTTTAGACTAGATATCAGGAAAAACTCATTTACTGAGAGAGTGGCCAAACATTGGAACAGGCTGCCCCGGGAGGGGGGAGAGTCACCATCACTGGAAGTGTTCAAAAAAACGTGGGGACGCGGCACTTCAGGACATGTTTTAGGGGGCATGGTGGTTTTGGATTGATGGCTGAACTTGATAATCTTAAAGGTCTTTTCCAACCTGAATGATTCTGTGATTTCCTTCTAAATAATTCATATAGAAACAACAGAAGATCCTCACTGGAAACATGAGTGTTTTTTAGCAGCTTAGGGTTTTTCTGGGTCTGATTTGAACCACAAGGAAGTCATTTGAAAGAATCCAAATGGTTTCCATGGGAGCTGGCTCAGGACTTCAATGAGCATTAGCGCTTGTAGTAGCTAGAGAAATGTTTACTTGTGACGGACAGTGGCCCAAACCCCAGAATCTACCACCAAAGGGAAGTCCTGAATATGTGTTGTGGGTTTGGGGGGGGGGTTGTTTTGTGGTTTTGTTTATATTGTTTTGTTGTTGTGGTGGTTTTTTAAATGGGATGGAGAAGGTAACACCTAAAAAAAGGTGGGAAAACCTTGTGAAAAGTTTCAGATTACAACCACAGCAGCTGCATGCATGGATGTAATGTAGAACATAACTTGGATGAGATTTTCACAGGAGTTCAGCACTCTTACATTTCACGGCACTGTTGATTTACAGCCTAGATCAATTTTATCATGAGCATGAGAGAGACAGTACTGTACCACTAGTAACAAGTATATATTTATGAATAGCTACAGCTAAGCTGAGGCAGGCAAGAAAACAGACATTTATGCTTTGGTTTGCCTTTAATCTTTCATAAAAATAGAAGCAGACCCTACAGCTGAAGTCTATGAATCAACTCTCCCTAAATTTTAAAGTCTATGGCCTACGTAGTGAGTCACAGAGAAGAGGGAAGGAAGCAGCAGTAATCTCACTACTTACTTGAGGTACCTAATCTGTGTAAGGTGGTGCATCTTTCCAAGCTTCCCATGTACTTAGAGGAAAGAAATAATTGTTTTCCAGGCTCTCTAACAGCCTGCACCTGGTTCCTGATCTAGATAATTTTCTGGAGAAATAGATTTCTTTCCTTTGAATGTATCTTGCCTCCCTTAAACAGGTCAATTCATGAT
Organism: Phaethon lepturus; assembly: GCF_000687285.1. NCBI lineage: Eukaryota > Metazoa > Chordata > Aves > Phaethontiformes > Phaethontidae > Phaethon > Phaethon lepturus. The sequence goes on along the minus strand of NW_010539598.1, from coordinate 29,848 downwards.
TACAGTAACTAAAAGAAACAAACGAGATCAGAACAAACCTACAGATGGTACAGATCCCAATCATATGCACAGTGGAAATCTGAAATAGCTAGGTGATCACAACATGTGGCCATTTCCTCCCTTCCTTTCAAAGGAAAATGAGGTATTGCCTGCAGAGGAGGAACTCTGTCCAGAAACTGTAATGGACACTTGCTCTTGTCCTTCAGATGAAGTGGAAGCAGCCAGGCAATCCTCATCATGAACCAAACTAGTGAAAACTACGTAAATGTATCCACTCAAGTTTTCTGATTTTTGTGACTATGGTTTTACTTTGTGCAGGGAAGGAATGGTTGCTGAATATGAGTAGTGATGACCAGAATATCAAAGTTTGTGACAGCAAAATGTCAGGCTAATCGTGGTTTACCCTAAGAAGAATAAGACATGATTTTTTCACAGACAATGCAATCCCATTTTCATACTGTACGTACAGCTGAAGTTTTTTTGAGAAACATACTGTAGATGTGTCTCAACAAGAGTGAAGGAAACGTCTAGGTCAGTTTTGTTTTTAGAGACTAGACTTTGGAATTGGCGAAGGAGCCCAGAGCTGAGGAGAGTTACTGCTCACGTGGCTGAGAGCAACCCTGGGGGGATGCTGGTGCTGGGAACTCTGCACACCATCTGCAGTCAGCAGGGTGGACGACTCCTCCGAAAGAGTCACCTCCTCAGTGCACGTGAGTGTGAGAACCTGGCTTTGTCATTACTTTTCTGTGACATCTCCCTTCTGATAAAATCTAGACTTTTTAGCTGTAGGAAGGGGAATTTATTCTGTTAATCACAGACTAAATCCAACTGTTCCTACTTCTGTTGGCATAAGCCCAGGTGGTAGGCCCTCTGAGCAGAAAATCTGCCAACTGGGAAGTCATAATAGGAAAAAACAGCTGCTGTTTTTCATGTTAAAATCCTGGGCATACGGTGGAGCCCAAATCATGGTCTTAAGTTTTTCTTGCCCAGCGGAAAGCTTAACAGTGTCTGAAAGTATCAATACTGCCTGATCACCATGCAGAACACCCCTCCTGGGCTTATTTAGGACTCTAAGATACATCTCATAGGTGGCCTAGGTATGGAATTTTAGCCTCTAGATTGTGCTTACCAACTCTTGCACATGAGCAAGCAGCTGTCAAAAAGGAGGAACTTTATCTTACACTTCAATGAAGTGTAGTTTTCTTTATTCAGGTGTTGCTTATTAGGTTTTCATGAAAGAATGAAAAAACACATAAGACTTGATGAACACAGGACATGCAACACTACAGAGGTAAAAACTTGCCTCTGTGTCTATCAGGCTTGCTCATAAGGGTTCTTGTCTGACCCTTCTGCTGGAGGCAGTAACGCATCTTGTAACCCTAACATACCCAGCCAAGAAAACCACCTCATCAAAATCCTTGAAAAAATGCATAATACTATTTAACATACTTCATAATTTTAAAACAGTGACTCCTGCAAAACAATGACAAGAAAACTAATTATTTGAGACCTTAAGTCAGCTATGTAAAAGTTTTCAACAAGAATGTATTCTGAACTCTGGCTCTGCTTTGGTTCAGGGTTTTCAGCTTTTTACAAGATCAAGTCCCAAGTATAAGACAGAACGCTGCATCTTGCACCTACTTCATTTAAAGATAAAGCAAAAAGAACCATGTAAAAATGCTGATAAAATTAACACAGAGGAGACCAAGATGGAAGAGTTACCTTGGATTGCCTGTGCCTTATGCTGCTGGAGATATCAAGTTCATCATTCAAGTGATAATATGTTTTTTTCTGTCCATAGGGAAAATGTTACCACATTGCTGTGTGAGTAACTTGTCCCCAGCCGATTTACAGAACAATATCCAACATTGGCCTGTGAAAGTTTCCTCCACTGAAATTCAGTATGACGTTCACTACAGCAACAGTATCTAGGGTCTGATCGCTTGTCCGTTGAAATGAAATGATAGTTTTCTATTCATCTCATTATGCATGAAATTAAGATAGAATCTAGGAAAGATATCAGAGTTTCAAATGTACTCTTGTACTGAAAAAGTGCTTCTCCCTCACCACAACTTCTTTATACTTAAAATGGTAGTATGTAACATCCTCCATATCTGAATTTACAGTGAGAGACAACAGAAGCTACATTTCATGATATAAGGATGGATGATGAAGAAAATCATATTAACATTTTAAGAGTGAAGCTTGAACTACTTGCATTTCTCAAACACATCCATCAGTCTTAAGTGATTATTTTCTACGGATTATTATTATTTTCTATTATAATTATTTTTTATTATTTTTTTAATGTGTTCTATTCAACACTCTCATAAGTGTTTCACTCCAGCTATGTTCCACATGCTCTATTCAAGCTCTTCCTGTCACCATCATATCACCACCACCTGTGAACTGAGGAATTTTCAGTGTGTTTTTATGAGAGGGAGAGAAATGAAAATGTGTAGACTGAAGGTAGACAGTTGCTAGTGTTGGTAGCAGTTAATTTCACAATCTTCTACCTAGTCTAAGTAAATTTTTTTCTGTAAAAGTGAACTTTACTGTAAGTACGTAAATCCAGAGGTACAAACACTGTTGATTACATTTACCTCTGAACTTTAGTGCATTCTATAACATTTTCAGGCCCTTCAGACACTATGAAAATAATAGGTAAGAATTTGAATTTAAGTACTTGGAGTCACTCTGATTTCTGTTAACACTATAATTTCATGAAAAATCTTTAAGAATTCAATTTTTCAGTCTTTTACAGGACAAGAAAATAAAAGCTTGGAAAAGTTTTAGGACATGAAGACAAAACTATTCCTAGTCTTATTCTTAGGCTCTTTACAGTTAAAAAAAAAAAAAAAAAAAGTTTTGTTCCCAGGATCATATTTTACTGCTTTCAAATGAGGATGTATCTTTGGTTACTTTTGATTCAATTTCCTAGCAGCAAAGAAAGTGCTTTTGGTGGGATTTTTTTGGGTGGTGGTGGTAAGATTGGGGTTTTTTAGCTGTATCAGAACTTTAAAAGTTTGACAGTTTTCAAGTTGGCATTTGCTTTTTGTAGAAACTTTCTCTAATATCTGTAAAAGTGACAGAAACTTTCAGAAAATTGTTTGGTTTTGCTCCCTGCATTAATATCTCAGAGCATGTTCGTATGAGTCACAGGTTGATGACCTACGTCTATCCCCTACTGAAACAGCTTCGATATTACAAAATCTATCATCACAACTGGCACTGACACCATTTCTTGAAGTGTTATCACTGACATGAAGGAGCAGACAAGGAACCGGTGTCCTCTTTTTGTCCATGTAAAATAATAGATAATGCCTGAAACACAGGCACAGAGCACTGTTTGAACACTTGCTTTATTGCTCCCTGTGTGACCTTAGCTTAGAGACCTCTTTTATAAAGTCCACCTTCCTGAGCACATGAGGATAAAATAAACTATAGATCACTAAAATTTTCAGTAATGTTGCCATTCTTCCATTGAGAGAGTTACAACAACTGTTTGATGCCTTTTTTTCTCTTTGGGGCAAGTGTTTGATGTCTTCATGAAATAGCACTGTGCAGAAATCTACTCAGCATGCCCATCCCCAGCACATCTGCCCTCGGTACTGGGTAATGATTGTTCACTTCATATAAAAATTAAAAGCTGCAAAATGTAAGAATAACATGCTTGATTTACTTTTGCCTGTGTAAGGAGGTTTTCAAGGTCAACTTTTTTGGAGATGGGATAAGGGGAAGTACCTATTTGTGTTCCTTGACACTTATTTTCAGATGCTTCAAATTTTGCCTAGATCTAACTACTGGAGGCGAGTGATTTTGGAATATTCTGTAAGTACAGATCATAGAAAAATATTTACTAGTCTGAATTTGAAATAATTATTAACTATTACTGTCAAATAAGTGTCAAATAAGTTTGAGAGAGAGGGGATGTTCTATCAGGGCTGTGCCTTTTGCCATCTATTGAAAATTTGTCCCAATTTGCACAGGTTCATGCAGTTAAATACAGACTTTTTATTTTTCAGCATTGCTGTTCATTGAAGACTCTTTCTAGCCTTCACATGCTTCAGGTTTTGCACTGAAGATGTTGGCTGTTCCTGGCCAAAAGGGGAAAGGAGAGGAAAGCTGCCTGACATAGATGGAAAGGGAAGAAGTGGTAGATCTGCTTAGAAATGTGGGAGAGCTGGGGAGTGGGAACACAAGGTAGAGGATATTGTGGCAAGAATTTAGAAAATGAAGCTTGTGCCCATACAACTTTTTGGTGTGAGACACAAGTTTTTGTGCCTGATTTCTAAGTTGGCCAGGCATTACATTCAGTGTGTCATTATGCTTCAGCGAATAAATCCTGCTGCAAAATAAATGAAAACTAATTGGGCAGGGTATCTTAAATTAGATAAACCAAGTCTGGGACCTGGGGAACTTAGTTTATCAGGACAATGAGCTAAGATAACAGGGATTCAGGTTTTAAGCGGCTCTAGAAAATAAAATAAGTGAAGATGGAATTAAACACTGTTATACAGTCAGGAATTCTAAATGGAAATATTTCTGACATTTGTCAATGTCTCACTGTTTAAGTTTGCAATATAATCTTTTTCTTTTAGCACTAGATGTATGAGTACATATGCATATGTCCCCTCAAATTCAAATCTGCAGTAGCATAGGCTCTTTCTGTAACTTTTAAAGTGAAAAGCGGATTTATAGAGTATCATATAATTCAGGATGGCAAGTATATGACAATGGACACATGACAAGTATATGACAGATGCAAGCACTGTAAAATCTGGCTTTATCATCACTTCACTATGTTGTGCTATGGAACTGCTTGGTTTTATTTCCTCTGCATGGCACAATTTATTTAATTTCCAGGAGTCTTCTGCCTACACATGGTGGTTGCTGTTTGATGAAGCAGAGAGATACAGAATTTCACGGGAGACAGACATACATGGTTCCTTACTGAGCAATTTATTTTTGCCCTTAAGTCACAGGACCATTCTGATTAAAAGCACACGCTTGTCCTTTATGTATGAAAATGATCATCTTTATAGAAACATACACATATATGCATTTGTGTGTGAGGTAATTAAAAAGTATTGTGCAAATTACTTACCCAAAATATTCTGACTATCCCACGAAAGATGGTAAATCATTGATTAAAATTTCTACTAATAATTTAGAAAAGAGACATGTTAAATGATATATAGGATACATCTATATCTAGGTTTGCAAATAGTAGCTCTATTTCTAAAATTTTAAATGTGTTCCTATATCCTTTAAGAGACCATTCAACATAGATATCCTCCTCGCATGTCTTTCAAACCTATATATTGACGAGCAGTGTTCTCATTCTTTTCAATACGAATATTCCTAACCTGCAAAAGGTAACAATAGAAATATCATTCTACATCTAAAGGCAGATAGCAGCTTTGCCAAAGAAAAGTCCATAAGGACATTTAAAAACAGTATCATGTTCTACTGCTATTTTTTCCAAATATCAGTACTATACATTTCTGCTTTTCTACTGTATACTTGAATCTCAATACTCATGCATATTATTTTATTATGGTCACAGACTCCCACTGTAACTAAGTTATGAATACATTCTAGGATTTCAGTCTGTAGTACAGGTTAAGCTGTGCAACATACTCATGAAAAGTATTCACATTAAATACTGATAATCTAATATTCTGCAATGAAATATTAATAGAATGACGTCTCTAGCTGTACAGCAGGTAGCTTGCTTATGACATGAAAAGTTGTGGTAAGTGCTAAGTTAAAGGTACTGTCGATTTTTATTTTCCAACCTCTGTCAGTTTTGGACCCAGCTACTTGGGAGCTGGATCTTTGCCACAGTCTCTTATATTCTCATCAAAAGGATGACTTGGGGCTGATATGGTCTAAAATTAGGCCTAAAACGAGAAGCTTTTTATGTAACTTACATCTTTTAGAAATGTATCTGTATTTCTCAATTTTTCTCTCTTCTTGAGGGCATGTTTGCCGTGATCTATGAATTCTGTGTTTTCCACTTCAACTTATTCATTGTGTCTTCTTGTTCGTGTTACAGCTGGCAACTTTTCCTCCTATGCTACATCTGGGAGCATGACTACTGGGGAGATTTATATGTCCTAGATTCTCCATTCAGCTGCCATCATGTTGCCATCTGTGGCTACAAGGAAACACCTGCTGGACTGCTGGGTGTATTGATGTTATCAGTTCTCTGACAATAGTCACTGCATCCTGTTTCTTATTCAGGAACTGCAAAAGCCTAATAAATATGAAAGGTGCTGTTATAGTCATCCCATCCCAGAAAGAAGCCTGGGATTTTGCACCAAATTCTCTTTTGTTCTGTGGATCTATAGCCAAAATAGCACCTTTGGGTCCAAGCTCAGGGGCTGTGTTTGAGGATGAACCCTGTTAAGGAAAGTGCTCTCTAGCAACTGTAATAACATTCATAGAAAAAACTTTACAATTTCTACATAGTGTTATCATTGACTCTCTGACTTGGCACTGCAGCACCTCTGTGAGACAGAGAAATTGTATACAAAATACTAGGTTTTTTTCCCAGGGTCGTTCAGGGAGTCAGTGCTGAAAAATTGAACATAACTTTTCTGAGGCTAGAATCAATACACTAACTACTGCTCAAGTGGTGCTAGGAGGATATTACCTAGTCCTGGGGCACCCAGTAGTCATCAGAGAGACAAAAAGCTTAGGCTTTTATTTTCGCAATAGGGGTAAAATGGTCTCCAAGGTGTTGTTAAAAAGGTCCTCTTGAAAGGTTCAGATTTCATAAGATTTAGATGAGATGTATTGGCTTATTCAGAACTTTAATTAAAAATTGTAGAAGGTCCTTTAGTTCATTAATTGAAGATGGTTGCCTGTAAATGAGAGATTAATTTATGCTTGTTTTTAATTGTTGGATGCCACCATAACTGGTGCTGCATAAAAATACATACAGGACATAAAATATGAATTAAAACAAGTGAATAATTATAACTACATCAGCCTAAAGGCAGGAGGCATTTTAATATCAGAGTCTAGTAATGGTGCATGAATTAAGAAGGATTAATTTTTCTGAGGCAGTTCAGAAGTATTTAGCCTTTATTCTGCCCTTATTTAAAATGCCTAATATAATACATGTCAGTATTTTACATAATTTAAGATTTCATAAAACATTTTGTTCTCTCTCTATGAGGTTCTTCAACATACTGAAACACTCCTAAGATCTTAGATCTACAAATCATAGTCTTTCCAAACAGATCGTTTGTTCTTTGGCTTTGCATTGGTAATCTGTAGTATCAGTGCCTGTTATAGATTAGCTTCCTCAGTTTGGGAGGTGTTTTGCTTATGGAAATAGATATATAGGTAGGTGCCTATATAGGTAAAGACATTCCACAATGGTCAGCACATCACAGTTATCAGTGTTTAGCATTAAAGTGTGATGGAAAAATGCTTATATTCTCTTCTGTAGAGTATTATTTCACGTATTTGGGTAGCAAATGTGCCGCAGAAAGCAGAATCTGCTCCACTGGCAGACACATCAGAAAGACAAGATTCTGTAGTTCTGCATTCTTAGGAAATAGAAAATGTGTATGAACTATATGCACTTTTTAGGACATGTACTAC
>NW_010539598.1:0-22197 GCF_000687285.1 Phaethon lepturus | reverse complement strand
TTCAGCAGCAAAGCTGCTAACCATCAGCAAAGTACTTCACAATATGTTTAATTTTGCATCTTTTTCTAGTGACCTGGAGTTAACTATATAGCTAAAAATAAGAGTATCTAAGGGCTTTTCTAGATTTGGCTCAGATTTTTGCAGGAAGCTCATGTTACCAAAAAGTGAGGCACCCACTGGCCTGACTGTGTCGGAGCAGATAGTATAGCTGTTACAATAATGTGCCTGAGTAGATATCAGGACTTTTAGATTTAAGAAACTGAGTAATGGAACATAAAAATGAAAGAAGTGAAAATGAAGAAGATTTCTAAGGGGCAAAGCAAAACAGAAGTCTTTGCAACTGTAAAAGTTTCACAAAAGAGCAGAATCGTATAGTACCATATTAACGCCATTATTAAGTTTTGGATAAATGCTTTACATGTGAATATTAACACAAGATAGCCTGGATTCAAGCTATTCACAGAGCATAGAAACATTGTCTCAGCTTCCTGAATGCATCTGTCAGTGTATCCTTTGATCCTGCTTTATAACATGTCTTCTATTTCAGTTCTGGGTTTCTGGGTCTTTCCTCTACAGAGTCTTCAAACTCTAACAGATTATTTCAAAATGTGTGGTAACTTTGTGATGTGAACAAACATCTACTGGGATCAGATACTTTAAAGTATATATGAATAGTTAATTAGTTAGATGGAGCTCTTGTATACCTGAAAAGTGTTTCAGTTCCCTCAGCATGTGAGCTTTCTCTACATTAGAAAGCAAATCACAATCAAAGAGCCTTCCATGGGTTTTATATTTCGACCTTGGGCAAGTCACTGAGGCCCTCTGTGGCTTGGCTGGAAGCTCAGATTCCTGCATGTGCAAAATGCTAATGTTCTGTGCATCAAGGTGTACATTCTCTTTTTTTTTTCCTATTTAGAAACATATGAATCCTAGAGCTGCCTATTTTTTGCCAAAGTTTAGAAAACTTTTTTCCTTTTTTTATTACTTTTGGCCAGCACTATATGCACATTTCACATGTGTGTTTCCAACCCCTAGCTGGACGTTTTATCCCTATCTGCTACTTTAGTAGCAGTTTTTCTTCAGTTTACAGCACAGAGGTCCTGAGTTTTGCCTCTCTACTTAGGGAGAACCCTTACTCGGTTTTAATCTTGGCTATAACAGCTTCTGTGACCCCAGAGTTCACAGTGTGCCTCTGTTCTTTGGCTATGAATTCGTCTCTTTCGCCTATGGGAAGAACAGTACACTTTTTTTTTTTCCCCTGGAAAAGAATGGTATGACCCAAGAGGCTCTGTTTTATAGCAACTTTCTCACTCTTAAAACTATAGCTGAGGATTTTGTCCACAGTTTTGCACACCTTGGGGTATTATGAGGTGATTAAACTACTGAACTACTGCCCATCTGATGGCCCCTCAGAGTCTTCCACTCCAGGGCACTGTATGATTTTTTGACTTTAGGATGTGCTTATGCTGCTCTTGTCTATCTTTCTTCCTGTCTTCACTTCCCCCTGCTCCCCCTGCCAAGTGTTTCTAATAGCAATTATTCTTTTTCAAAATGTGACTTTAGTAATAGGAAAAACCTTTCTCTGCTGAAGGGATAAAGGCACAGTTACCTGCAGCTTTGCTTGGCTGGCATCACCAGTCCCAGAGCCAAACCAGCCTTCTGCTGGACAGCAGCTCAAACATTTGAAGGAGCCAAACTCAAAGAGACGTACCCAAAAGAAAAATAGGAATCCACTTTCCCTGACATCTCTGTCAGCAAGCAACAGAAGCACGTGGCTCCCAATCTTCACGGGACATGGAGGACAAGGTAAGTAAGTTTGGGCATGAAAAAAGCATGAGATCAACAAAATCCCTTCCCGGAGAAATGGTGCTGGTTGCTTAAAGAGCCTACTGGTTATGATCTCCAAGCCTCACAGAGGTGAGCAGTTGTCTCTGAAGATAATGTTTCCTGCATTTAAATAGGAAAGGTAACTGCTGTTTATGTCAGGGGTTTTTTTGGCTGAAGTTCTATCTTTTCCTAAAAATTAAAACAAACAAGGAAGAGGGTGTTATTGAAATTTATAGTTATGTACAGGGTTAATCAAGAACCTTTGTTGAAAATGATGCCTCTTTTCCCCTTCTTGCCTGGACAGGCTTCCTGGAGTTTCTGGTTTAGCAACTTGACCTTTTCCGCTGTCTTTTAAGCTTTTCAAATATTCTTTTCAGTTTGGGTACAATTTTTAAAATTTCCAATATAGTTTTCTCAGCTGTGTCAATGCACAAAAGAAATAATCCTCAATCTTTCTGGAGAGCCTATCCCAGCTAAGAAGATAAGTTGTGTCTGGGATCAAGTGTTCAGACTACAGCTGTCCAGACGAGCTGATTGGTGACATCATGCCTTCTCTCAGAGGCTTGTTTTATATAGTCATTGCTTTCCATATTAGCTTCTTATAATTCCTCTGCCTCTCAGCATTGCTTAACTTTATGTTGACTTTTCAGTTAGTTCTTTTAGCTGTTTTCTGACTCCAGGGACATCACCTAATTTGAGCAAAAGTACTTCTTTGTATTTGCTTAATGCCTTTGGAACACAATTTTTATTGATGGAAAAAACTAATGGACAAAGAATAAATTATAAGATGTCGTGCTCTTTCATCGGTGCCCTAAAACACTGGATGATGAACAGATATATCTGTTTGCTTGTATTCAGAGAAGAGTTTTATTTATTTATATTCTTTCAGTAGGCAATGCATACTGATCTGTTTTAAAAAGCAGAAAAATACATATAATCACATGAAATAATACTGTTGTGCATACAGGAAAAGTTTGCTTAGTTGTTTGTGTTTTGCTGAGGTAAACATAGGACTTTCTTATGCTTTTTGCACTGAATGGAAAATTTATTTTAATTATTCTACCTTAACTTGGATTGTCAGTTTAAATTCACCTACTGAGTGTTATCAACTGGTGTTGGCATCTGTATTCGTGCTTGAAGATGTCCATATTCATTACTGGATTTCTTTAGCTTAACAAAGCTTGGAATTAAATGCAACCCCTGAAGCAAGCATTTATCATTCTGCAATGTATTGAGAGGTAGTGCTGCTAAAGGAAAGTATTGTTTCAAGCATTAACAGTCCAGTCTGATTACAGAACTCTGTCCATTTCTGGTGGCAACCACTGCAAGAACAACATCATTACCATCTGTGTCCTCAGCAGAGACTTCATATCTGAACGTTTAGCATTTCAAAAATCCTACAGATGTTGATATTGCATTATTCATTTAGTTAGAGACTGTCACAGCTGTGTACTTTCCTGTATATTCTTTCAAACAATCTGGCAGCAGACTCTAATTTGAGCAGTGCAGAGTACAGACTGCAATTTTGATGGGGATGACTCTGGTATACATGATTTGCGCCTATTTGGCAAACTTACAATCTCTGAAGAAGCAAAATGGAGTATTGTCACTGCACACCAGCAATTTCAGTATTCCAATGACAATTTAATGGATTGAAGATGAACATGCCTTGTGTTCATCTGAATGTTCTTGTGGTACTGAAATTATTTTAGGGATTCCTTTCAAAGCAATACATCAACTTGTCAATCAATAGATTGATGGAGTGAAAGAAGTGGAGTATCAAAGAAAACAAGAAAAATAGTGAAGGAAAAGGAAGGAGTAAAAGCATAGGAAAAAAGGGAAAGGGATGGAAGATATGGAAGAGGATGTGAAATGCACTGTATATTAAAAAACTGAAAAGAAGGAAGCAAAATGGAACACAGAAAAACAAAAAAAAAGGAAGATAGTTAAATTGTAAGGAGGAAAGGAAAAACTCGAGAAAATATTTGGCGAGGCATGGAAGGACTACGTACCATCTGAGTTAGCTACTTGAAAATGTATCAGAGTCAAAAACACAGATTCTAAAATATTTCTAGTGAGTAACTGTTTTAAAATACTCTGCTTTTGCTATAACCAGGAACAAAAGGGGATTGGAATCCAAATTGCCAAATGCCCACTGAGTAAGATTCTTCCCCAGGAATCAGCACAAATGGGTACAAAGCTCTGTTTGTTTATTTCTACTCATAGAATCTGATATTGGAAGTTATTCAACTGCTTGAAAGCAATTTGTTTTCATAGCTTGTGACTGGGGAGCCAAATCCCAAGAAGCTCTGCGAACTCTACTAAAAACACTTTAAATCCACAACAATGATACCGAAAGTGAAAGATGACCTCATCTCGGTGATGTCTCCCAGAAAGAGGGCTGGTGCTTTCTGAAGTTTTAGGGAGTCGGTTCACCTTTCCCCCGCCTCCCTTAGTTAAATGATAATCATCAAAAATAACAAATTCACACATGAGCATTGAATGATTCCTTTGCATAACCTGTTTGAAGAAAGATCAAAGTAAGAATACCCTCATCCTATCGTTCTGAGTTTCATTGAGTGATAGCAATTGAAATAAAAGTTAAAAATGCAATGAAAGAGTAAGAATAGCCATCTCCACTGCTGCCATCTAAATGAACTGTCTCAATGTGGGAAATATTTACCCTTTCTAACATGGCAAAGTAGCAGCTTTGACTAATGCAGGATGGACAGACTGTAGGACTATGAATTCTGGGCAAGGGGTTTGCAAAGGAAATGCCCACAGTTTTTCATCTCTCTGTGGCTGCCACAAGTTTTCCTTCATTTTATCTCCTCTGTGATGAATAATCAATGTGGGAGGGGAGAGCCATCCTCACAGTTCAAAGCAGTAACTGGTTGGTCTTCAAGGGATGTAGTCAACTGGCTCTTCTATAGCTCCCCAGAAGAAGAATGGAAACCCTCTTTTTTCTCCACCTACTGGAATTAACTTATTCCTCCTTTCTTCTTATAGTTTTATTTTTCTTAGGGAAACACTGTTTTTCTGCCATGTTCCAGACTCTGACAGGATGTTTTTTCCAGGGTCAGAAAAAATTAATTTCTCACTGGACAAGACATATTTTTCTTTTCAGTTCCTGCACAGCAGCCAGGGTTTGAGAGTCAAGGTTGGGACTTGTGCATGTCTTTAAATTTCACTCACTCCAAGTGAATGCCACTGGCTTTCTCAATCCTCATCTGCAGAGATTAAGACCCCTTGGCTCTTAACACCACTGCAGAGAATTCTCAGTGCCACCATCCCACACTTGTGTGCAAATTCTGTAGTCTTCCTGAACTGGACTCTTTAAATAGCACTTTGTGATCATTACAGAGGACTACCACACTATTTCACATCTCTCTACTTTTCCTTTGGGATTAGTTTAATAAAGTTCCCACCTGTCAGATGCAATTTATTCCACTTGTCAGTGTCTTGCTTATTTAGAGAAAAAAATTAACATCTTTTGGGACAAGTGTAATGAAACACCTGTTCAGCAGTCAGTAGCAGCCAAGCCAGTAGAGTTCATTTCGCATGAAGAACTGGAGGAAGCAGTCAGTCAACAGTGGAATAGAACTATTTTATAAAATCTGCAGTGTTTTCACCTTGAACTCCCTGTCTTATTTGGATTATCCAGATGGAATACAAAAGGGTGACAAAAATTACTCTGTATTACTGCAGAGAGACAGACAAAAATATTTAGTTATGTTTAGGGGACTGGGTTTTTAGGAGTAAAGAAAAGCATGGGACGAGTAACCCAAGTACTCATTCATTTTTGATGCAAGAACACATTGAAATTATAAATGGCATTTTAAACATGTGAGAGGAACCACAACTTACACAATATATTTAATGTGTGAAACTCATTGCCAGAAAATATTACAGTATTCTTGGGATAGATTGGTTATTTATAGCAATAACAAGGTAACTGAAAGTAACTTACACTATTATAAGTATGATTTTGAATTTATCATATAGGTCATACAGTCTTAGTTGTGAGGGTTAGACACATAATTTTTCTATGGAATGAGTTATTAATTAGTTATTCTAATTTTTTCAATAATATTTCTGTTACAGGAATGCTTGCTGCTTGAAACAGATGGTATGAACAATGCTAAAGAGGACATTAAACGTAGCAATAGTGTAATGTGGAACACAGAGTTGCTTTCTCATACATAACCTGTCTAATGAACTCCTTACAAAGGAAAAAAATGAGCTACTTTAAAGTGGTTCCTTCCTTTTTTCTAAACAAAAAATAAATAAGACATTTAAAATAAATGTTTACACCTGAAGATCTTTTTCTGTGAGGTTCTTGTTGCTATTGTTCTTGAAAACAAGACTGTATTTTTTCCATAGTTTATAATCTATTCTAACTATGACGTATTATGATATCAAATGTAAATATTGTGTCTTTTCATTCAGGAGACATGCTTGTTGACCACTACCAATATTACTAAACTATGGACTTTCTAATCTACCTTCCAGCACTTGTAAACCAGTGTGAAAATGAAAACAAGGAATTAGATAATGATGTGTAACATCTTTGCCCACTGCCCTTCTAAAACCAAATTTTTCTTCTTTCTGCTTTTAAAAAAAAATTTCTACCCTGATTTTTAATGTTCCCCCTTGATCCTTAGCCATCCCTGATTCTTTGATGAAGTCTAATTTTACCAGCATTTTGTGCAGTAACTTTTTCTGAGTTTTATTAACCAGGAGTGTACTTTGATCTTTTCTTTACATGTCCATACTTCTCAACATCAAACAGCAAAAATCCTGGAAGCCCTAGCAGTAAAAGAAAAAAATGTCTTAAACAAGCATTGAAATTCATGGGGCAAATTCAGTTTTTACTTGTGACATTATGAGAAATCAAAAGTTTCAGACCATAAAGACAGCTGCGGTAGGGACTAGGATGTAATATCAATTATACACATTGCGGTTATTAGGAGGCAAGGAAAAGGATCAGATGCTACATAAACAGAGAAACAAAACTGCCAGAGACGGGGCTGTGGGAAATCGGTGAGTTTATCCACCCATTCTGATCCTAATGCTACAAATACTTATTTCTCAATGAGCATATTAAAAAGGACACAGTCCTATAAAGGAATCAGTGTAGGGATTTAGGCACATTACTATGACCTCAAGTTCTGTGTTCCAGTTGTCTACTTTCACTCTGTTTTATTTATTTTCAAACATTTTCAAAACCCCTATTGCTTCTGTATGAATTATACTAAACAGAAACTTGAGGAGGGCAACTGTGAGAAAAAAGTATTTTTAACTTTCTAGGAGCATTATTAGTTTAATATATAATGTGAGAAAATGGCCTTTATACAACTTTTCTTAAAAACTGAAGTCTCTTCTAATTGTTTTAGAAACTTCATATTAAGAACTGCTATACTTTCAGACCATTAAGTTTTCTGATGCTATAATTTTTAGATGTTATTTTACTCACACAATGGAAGGACTTAGGACACTGGGTCAGATTCTCAGCTCCTTTAAATTGCTACACCTTCACTAAGAGTAGCAAAGCTCTGGATGTGGTTAGGGTTCTTACACATACAATAAGGCACATGTTCTTGTTATTTGTGTTGCAGTTGGTCCTAGGAGCTGTGCTTATTACCAGGCCCCACTGTGCTGGAGTGACATGTACAAAGAACAGAAAACTCTTCCAATGCAACAAGAAGAGGCATTGTCTTTTCTATGTTGTTGACTAGATAGCATGAACACTGTGCTAGATTTTCTGTGAATGGCTGTTTCCTTCTCCAAAATAATTAATCTCGGTCATGTTTCTGCCTCGCTTAGGTGTGCCTGTGCCGAAGTTCTCATGCTCTGCATGACTTCTGTAGGAAAACACCTCAAAGGTTTAGAGGGAAGAGAAAGAGCTCTTCATTTCCCCTGCTTGTTTAGAAAGACTTCAGTTTTACATTTATTGAATCCTCCCTTGCTTTGAGATTTTATATGTAGAAACAGGCTGATTCCTTTAGTAAGGCCATGCAGTATCTGGCTATATTTGATATTCTTCGGGACAGCTGTGGACTATGAATTGTTCAGCTAACTCATGCAAGCTTTTCCCTTCCTCTTGTAGAGGTACCTAAGCCTATGGAGAAATCTCCATGCATTAAGAAAAGGGAGGAGATAATGCTCTTGAAAATAACTTTCTTTTTTGGGTGTAGCTTTTGGGGGTTGCACCTACCCTAATACCTTTGTTCATTCTCTCCATTACTGAAAAGGAGGGATATTCCCCTTCAGTTTTCATTTTCCAGAAATGATATGCTGTTCTGCTTTACAAACGACCAAAACATTCCAGACCTTGGTTTTCTTCCAGTGTGTAAGAGTAAGTCTACAAGTACTAAGTGAAATTTCTTCAGCTCTAGTTTCATTTATAAAAAACACCGTTACTTGCAGGATGATCAAATTATATCTCTGATTTGCTTTTCAGAATTATAAAGTAAGAAAAATTGCCAAGAGGTGAGAAGAACTGCATAGCTGATAGCACTGGGCCCCGTGTCAGACCACACTTGGTTGTTCCTACAACCTGTAGCAATGCTTCAAAATCTTTCAGGCACTACATCTGCAGCATCCCTTCAGATTTCTGCATGCATTATGGATTCTTCTTTTGCGGAAAACATTCGTGCTTTGGAGTGTCAGAGATTTTATTTTTTCACAATTGTTTTTAAAAATGTTGTATCTTGTTAGCTGCAATATTAAGACTTTTTCCCCAATTATATGCAAATTGCAGCAGAGATAAGAACCTTGTGCTAATGGACCAGACCTATAACCTCCTAAGACATGAGAAGTAAATGAAAATGTAGCTAATCACATCGTTATCCCTTGTGTGAGTGGGTCACAGCAAAAAATAACAAGGATGCTAGAAAATGCTACAGTGGAATATATGACAAGGTATGTAGAGGAATATACAGCATTTTCTCAAACTATGAAAGATGTCTTTTCTCGAGTTTAGGCTCTGACAAGGAACCTGTGTGGAAGTTTACCTCAGACTACATTCAATGTCTCACTGAAGTTATAATTTTCTGTTTGTGATATTTGGGTACTTTCTTGAAGCAGGGCATAAAGAGCTTGGCTTCACTAAATTTCCCCAAGATTTTTCTTTTAAAATAAAAAAGAAAAATTACGTTAATGAAATATTCAACCCAGAATCTCCTTGCTGCAGTTTCAGATTGTAATAAATGTACTTGGTTTTAATAAAGATAGTAAAGCTTTTGTAGTTCCATAAGATTTCAATTATAAATTAACATTAAATGGAATGTTAAATTTTGAGTAGTTATGTCCTTTGAACTTAATGGCCCAGATCCTTGGCTGCTGCTAAGGAACACGCAAGGTAGCTCAGGTGAAGGGTATTCAAGGATGTCATTCAGCATTTCTTACCAAGCTGCTTCTCCATACAGGACAGGGAACCTAGAAAACTACTCTAAAATACGGCCACTGCTAATTGCTGTAATTGCAGCTGAAAGATGGGTGGTGGACTTCATGACTTTTTGCTGCTGCTGTTTCAGGATGATCAGATTTCTCTTAGTTAATATTGGGGGAGAAACTTAAATTACTGCTAGGAGATAGCCATGATCTCAAGAAATCCTGTTAGCAAGTGAAATTAATCAACACTTGTGTTATTCTGGATACTTCATGCCATTGAGAGATTTTTTTATTTTTTAATGCTGCTTCTGAAATTTCCTTGCACAAATTTTCACAGGTAGTCAGCTTCAGGTCGTCTTTATGGCAGCATAGGGCTGTGAATGATTGGGTCATGCATCTTTTTAGAGGCAAAACACGTAATGAAATATACTCATCACCAGAATTACATAAAAGGAAATCAATGTTTAGCTTCTCCACTTATTTTTGTTTATTTCCTCACATGTCTTATGTTTAAATTGCCTTTGTTAGGCTTTGATATTAGCTTTAAAAAAAGTTTATTAGAATACTAATTCTGTCTTATGCACATCACAAAATATATCCACAACCACTCCTTTTTTCCCTTCTTTTCCTCCTCCTAAGTAATTGTGTGGTTGATTTGTTCAAAAGAAAGCTCACGGGAACCAGCAAAATGTGTACACGTGGTATTTCACAGGTGAATGTACTAGAGTCAGAACTATTTCCATTCCTCAAGTGTTGTAGTCTTAGTGTAATCTGCTGTCAGCTTGAAGTTACTAGCATTTGGAAAATACATTTTATCTACCCAAAATAATCCCATCTACCAATGTTGGTAAATGTATTTAGTTGCTAATGAAAACTTATTTCTCACCTTTTTCCTTCAAAATCCAGGATAGTGTATGCCTCTGTTAAGCCCTCAAACTGGACTATTTATTTTGACATTTTACTCAGGTAGCTCTGTTGGGGGGCAGAAGTGGATGAGGTCAGAAGGATGGAAATCTGCATGGTTTTTATTTTTGCATTTTCTCCAACAAAGTAGGAGATTTTGATCCTCATTCTTGCATGAACAAAACCCCTGACCTTAAGGTGTCTGAAAACTGTTTGGATTTTGCTAATCCATCATGGAAACAGCATCCCCTAACTTGTCCCCCTCCCCAGTTTTTGATGATGCTTTTTACAACCATGCACAACCATGATTTAGGTGGACTGAAACACAAGCTTTTCTCTGGGATCAACATGAGTGTATGCCCCCTGCAACAGAAGCTCTGTAGCACTATGTAACTCTAATCAGAAATCCAGATAGTGACAGAGACTACTGAAGCCTCAGACTGTGTTCAGTTCTGGGGAAATTTTGAATAGTGCCAGTAAGGTAATGGCACATCCCTCAGACTTCTGCTTAACCTAGCCCTCTTGCCCCTTTGCACATACAGGTTCTTGACCCCACAGAAGACACCCCCGAAGATTCACACTTGGAGAAGAATGCATAAGAAATGGCTGCTCCATGTTTCCATGTTAGGCAGGGTCTTTGCGTAAGAAGTTTCTCTGTTCAACAGTGGCACACTGTCCATAGTTTACTTCAGCATGAAATTGAAATTAAGAGTTTATCTTCCCGAAGATGCTTAACTCCTCTGGTATGCCAATGTGAATTTATTCATAGGTATTTTCTGATTTTACTCATTTTGTTCCTCTACCATGAGGAACATTGTGATAAAGGTTTTGCCAAAAGAGTACATTTCTCTGTTATCAATATATGTTATTGGTAATATCTGAAAATACATACTGTTTCCTGTAGTTCATGTGACAAGAAAGTCTTCCATTGATATTGTACAGTTGACTAGAAGGGAAAATGGGTTGCAGAATTTTTTCTGAGGACAATCAGAAAAATGGGGCACTCTGCTGCATTTAGAAACGGAGGATTCTCTGAGGATGTAATTCTGTAGAGCAGGTACAATGTTGATTTGTATTTTCTTGTGAAAAAACATGTTTTATGAAGGGATTTTTTCATCCGGAAATATACATGTGCCTTTGCCTTCCACCTGAGGTATAGAATCACTGCAGTGTAGTAGGCTTTATCTCCAAATACTCGGTGCTTACAATGCTGAGAATAGGTACTTTCACTGGAAATTTTACCAATGCTTCATTCAGACCTTGATCCTCTTGCTCTGCATAAGCCATTTGACTTTCCTAACCTTGATGCTGTATCAATCTGCACAAGAAGTGCAGCACTTGGGAGAGTCCAGTAAGGCTTCCATTAAAGCTGAAACTGTTTTTCCTATCAATATTACAGAGTCAAATCCTAAACACTGAAGCAGAATTGCAAAACAATGAACTATCCATTGCTATTTTGTTTCAGAAGGTAACTTCTATCATTTTATATTTCAGTCTATATATTCAGAATATAAAATTTTTACAGTTTATTGCTAGTGTATTTTAGTTGCACTTTTTTCTCGGTGACGGGTGAATATCTACCATTTCAGAGATCTGCTCTGTGTGTTGTACAAGATGCATACATCTCGACTCATTGTCAGGGCCATTTCCAACCTGTAGGAGGTCTTTAACCTTCCCACACATGCGTCCTTTTTGTAAGGTATAGACTTTCCAACACAAAGCCCACATGTATGTGTGTCTCAGCACACACTTTCTAACCTTTCTAAAGGCTCTCTGGAGACTAATATTAAGTGCTTGCTCAGCTTGCTTTGAAGTCTGTGCTCAGGGCCTTTACAGCCCCTATCCTTGTGCATAACTGCTGCCTGGGTCAGGAAGAGAGAGCAGCAACTTCTTTTCAGGTTTTTCATACATATGTCTTTATTTGGGGTCCATGCTTCAGCACATAAATCTTTGTTCAGTGAAGTCTTAATGTCCTGAATTAGGCATAAAGACTTTGGGAAGTAACTCTGTATGGACTTAGGCGGCGAAGCCTGACCAGTGCCTGAAGACTTACGGGCTGAAGTGAAACCTCTGGGGAGATGTCAGACCTCTGAATAACCAAGTGTTTCCACTAACCAGACGATGGCTAATCAAGGTATGATTACCTTGAAACATGCAAATTGTACAGCAATAGATGAAAATTTGGTATGCAGCCCTCAAAAAGAAGGGTATTGTCATGAGTGTAAGTACATACGCCTAGCCGAATCCTAGAGTCAGTAGCAAATTTTAAGGAGCCAGATTTCACTCTCTCTCTTCTCAGTCACAATCAAACATCACACTCAGCATCATATCCACTGAGTATTGATTTTCTTTTTTCATCTGCTTAGATGATGAACTTAGGGCTGTGTCACATAAATAGGAGAAACACAAACTTCAGCCTGCTGGAATCTGGCTATTGAAAGAGAGGTTTTGATAAGGCTGGAATGACACCAAAATAAAAGCAGTGTTTTATTTACTAATGGAGCAAGTAGTGTTACAGGCATCATTAAATGTTTTATAAGGAAAGTAAATCTGGAGGTTAATGTCCTGCATAGACTGAAGGTCATAAACTGCTAAATGTTTTCTAAGTTGGTTATCTAGTTGTTTTATGCAGATTATAACAAACATTTGAATATCCTTACAGACAGCCTTATATGTACTGTCAATTCCCAAATATTTGCTTTTTAATTTTTGTTTTATTTTGATTGGTGGAAAGGTGGGGGGTTGGAGAATTGTTTCTGTTCAGTAACATTGTCTTCCAAAGCTAGTATCTATTAAATGGCTAGTTTCACTCACTCTAGTATTCTTGGTATACTGAATAGTCACTGAAGCTTTTTAAAACCACTACATGCATCGTAGAGATATTTAGAATCACAAAGCAAAAGGCTCTGAAAAGGAATGGTGATATAATTTGCAACTTTCCCAATTTGGTTTTAAAGTAGTTCCAAAATTTCTTTAAAAGCTTGTTCTTACGCCACCCAGCTCAATAAAAACTTTCCCACTGAGACCAGTGGGTGTAATATCTGACCATTAAATGTATATTTACTATAGTGAATTCAAATACATATCATATCCCATCATTATTAGTTATTGATGAGCTTCATAGATTTTTTTTTCTAGCTTCTCTCCCACCCTTCTCTGCATGTATTTTTAAAGCAAAGAATCTCAGGTACAGGGAAGAGCAAATACACTTTTTTTTTTCCTATTATTACATTGTATATCTTGCCTTCTAAGTTAAAAAATTAGGAATTTTACTCTTGCCCTACTTCGAATTTTCTATTGCTAATGAAAATAGAGAGTTATAAATATTGTGTCCTTTGAATCATTAGTAAGTTTGGTTTTAGTGCTCGTCAGACAATCTTGTTAAAAGACTAAAGTCAAATTGTCCTTTTTGTGCTAAGCTTGTTTCCCATAAATTGCTAGAAAACAATTTATTCAGTCTGTCTTTCTTCCAGTAATTGATTATGCGGATATTATTTATCGTACTGCTGCAAGCACATCTTTGCATAAATTGGATGTGCTTTATCATTCTGTGTTACAATGTATTTACAAATGCTCTATTTTCTGCTCATCATTGACGACTTTATTCCATGGTAAACTTGTCTTCATTAGAAGGGCTTAAGCATTAGTGTTCATTTATCAGCAAGGGAATTTGGAGAAAAGCCCACCATGTTGTCTATCTTTAGCAAATTCTTTTCCCCAATATACTTTCAAATCCTATAGTTGTTTTTGTGCATATGAAAATCCAATAAATAGGAATAATGATTTTTTCTTAGCACCCCCACCCTGTAGGTATTTCTTTTTGCCGCTATGAAAGTTTGCAAGTGATTTCAGTTTTACTGTTTAAATAAAAGAGACAATACAGTAAGGAGGTGCAGCACGCCTAGCATTTTCTTGAGTCTTAATGACTGTGTTCATGAGGTCATCCCTGTTAAGAGAAGTAAGTTCCCAGACCAGCAATTTACTTAGTTAAAGGAAGGGCTGACTGGGTACCTGCACTGTTTATTGTCTTTTTCCTAGTTACAAATACTGCCCACACATGATGTTTCAGAATTTGACTGAGTCCAGGGAATGCATTCACAAGTATGATTCATTTTCAGGCATGGAAAAACCTTTTCTCTTTATAGCTTTTTTCCTTCATATCTAAGAAAGTAGTATTTTGTCATTGCTTTAGTGAGATGTAATTACAGTAATTCATCTGCAGTAAAAAAAAAATTCAGGTTTGAAAATCTCATCTGTGATTGCATAGGCATAAATGTTATGTTAAAACATAAAAGCTGATATTAGTGTAAATAAGGGCTCAACTTCCTGTGGAGTGCGAGGCATTTCCTACTTCCACTGGAATTAGCAGGCTGTGAAAATGCTCATAAATTCACAGACTCAAGCCCCAGAATGCATATCTTCTGAATGATAATGGAGGACCCAGCTGCAATTCTTTTTGCTTGAGAAAGAGCTTGCAATGCTAGCACAATCCTCATTCTTTACCCAGTACCAAGACGTCTGAGGAAAAGTAACAGGAGAGTCGATGTGTCATCTTGTTATGTTGAAACATTGCTACTGTTTTCAGCTGTGTGACACCACCTGTATGGAAGCTTGATGTGCACACATGCATGTATGAGATAAGGAGGTCTTGGTTTTCGACGTGTATCATCAGAAGATAATAGAGTACCCATTCAACACACCATCCCTGAGCTTCTTCAGCAGAGATATCTTTCTACAAAATGGTAGAAGCGCGAGACTATTCCTTATACTATTGTTGCTGTGTACAAGCTCCTCATTGCTGGCACCCTCAGAGATGCCTATATTATTAGACAGGAGAAAAAGCGAGTGAGACACTGCCAAGTCTAGAGAGTAAGTATTCACGCAGCATATAGGACACCTGGATTGCATACTCTGCATTGCATTAGGAAGAAGAAGAATCAAAGAAAGCTGTGCTTTATTATTATAATTCCACCTTTTTTTATTATTTTTACTTGAGTTCTTTGACAATAAGAACCAGTGTCTGATGAATGTCTGAAGGAAATAGGTATCGCTCTGTAGCAAGCAGTTGTGTGACTTATTTACCTTTCGATAAAGAGGCTTGAGCAATAGTGTCTCCTCTGATATTTTCTACATTCAATCAGTCACCCCTTGGTTTGCTGGTTTGTGAAGTTGCCTTTGGGGTGCTAATTCAACATGTGCATTGTATATGGAACTATTTTAAAATTCTTCTTTATATGCCTCTAGAATCACCTTGACAGTCTTGCTCATGCATTTGTACAATTGGTAGTTAATACTGTCTTTTATTTACAGGCAGTTTTTGGGAATCCACAACCATTTTGAGATCTTCTTTCTATGAACAAAAAAATCTAGAAACTAAACAAGCAAACGTTTATAGGTCACCTTCAAAATAACAAGCAGACTGGCAGAATGTATATGTCATCAGATTTAAGTATAGGGATAGACATTTATAATATATAGGACAGATTTGCGTATATAAAGTACAGGTATTTTGGTTTCCTCAATGGCACATAGGATGTCTACACATATGCTTCTCTTTATAGGAATGATATTTTATTTGGTGGGTGCTCAGTTGCCCCTATTGCAGGGCTCCAATAGGGGAACATTTCCCCTTCTTCCCCTTCCTGTTTCAATTAGTTTCCCATTCCATAGAAAAACAGACTTGATCTGATACGAATATGGAACCTGTGTAGTCAAATTTTGGTTTCTATGAGCAATGATTGCTTGAATGTTCACAGAAAGAGAATCTAAGAGAGGCCAAAGCAGAGCTGGAGTGAATTAAGATTTAAATTTCAGTGGGCATTCATTGAAAGGTGGTTGTGGGGTTTTTTTTTTTCTTTAAAGGCATTCCATTCTTCTGATGGTAAAGGATTTCACCTAGGTCATGATTTGTAAAGGACTGTCTGGACTTTATTGCTAATTGTAAGTCACTGTGCAGGCTCACCAGCTGTACAAGGGAAAATAAAGTCCCTAACCATACATCTTTCTCTTTGCATCCCCTTCCTTGGGGCTTGCTTTATTCCCAAACCCACAAACTCTAAACCAGAACAAATCAACTCAAACTGCTCAGTAATAATCACCAGCCTCAGCCAGCTGGGAGAAGACAGCATACAACCTCATCTTATGAGATTTTCTTTTGTACCAACCTCATTCTGTTCACACCACCATCAAAAACATCATTACAAGTCCAATAGCCCCTTACATGCCAAATTGGCTTTAGCCCACAACACACTGTTCTTTTGCAACAGCTACGTATGCCAATTTACCACATTTTCACACGCATAACTCACATTGCAGAAAAAAAATGAGATCACTTTAAAAAGAATCAATACTTCAAAATAGGGCCTGTCATAACCTGAAACTGCAAGGACTGTTGTTGAAGAAGAAAATGGCTACACAGGGAATTTCTGGGAAACAGCGAGACTTGTAGTAACTTTTGCCTTGATTAATCAACATGTTACAAATTGTAGTGATTTTGAAAAGCAGGAGTTTTTGGCTTTGTTTTTAAAGATAACTAGTGTATACTGCAGTATTTTGGAAACACTTGATGGATCATGTGAGTGGTTCTAGAGAAGAGTTATGCTGTCCGTCAGTTAGATGGCAATATATAGCCTGCACAAATCAAATTCACTTGGAGTTTTATTTGCTTCTGTAGCAGCTGAACAAATATCAGAGATTGAACTTGTGCTGCCATAACTGGTAGTCTAATTTCTTCCAACAAACCAGTTTCATTGAGCTGGGAGGTCAGCACAGAACAAGTTTATGACGGTGTACTATGAGTATGTTGTAAATAAAAGCCAATAGCTTTCAAGATAGGTAAACTGCAATGGAGGATTTTGTGAAGCTCTATTGCCAGTACAGCATGTTAAAACTTGACACCATTCTACTTGTAAACAGCAGTTTAACTGTCACTGTAATAGGTAAAAAAATCCCACAGATTAAAAATTCCTCTTAAAGAAAGGAAATTCTTTGAAATTTTAAATCCTTGGAAAATTAAAACATAAGAAAAGATTGTCAGAAAGAAAATGTAAACCAGAAAAAAAAAAAAAAGACAACAAATAAAATTAGTCTGTACTTGAAAAATTATTAGGTCTTGCTACCTAGCCAAAAAGGGAACTAACATATGGCCCTATAAACCATTAACTTGTACATTTGAGGCCCAGCTCTGTTGAAGTCCTTGACAAAACTCTGACTAAATCAGGTTTTTAATTTCAGTCTGAAATCTAGAAAGTGGTTAGTCCCCTTGCAGGCTCCATCCCCTTGCCTTCTTTGTCCTCATCTATGTAGCTGATTTTTAAGTCCTGTTGAGAAATGCTTTCTGCAGTGTTTAACAGCAGAGGCAATGGAGACGACGCAGCTCACCTGTGCTTCCCAAAGTGAGGAAGGAAGGAGAGAGCTCTGCAGCTGACACCACTTAATGCAGCCTTTGACCTTCTTGATTGCTCTGCACTGTCAGTAAGATGGTTCCAGGACCTGTGGATTATAAAAAGAAGAAAAAAATTCTTCTGGCCCTGCCTTTACCACCTCTCTGCTCAAGAGAAGGAACAGGACTGTCTACCATGGGATGTGTTTAGAGGAGGAGCAGCAAGATCAATTGGTATATACCTGCATTACCATGCTAACCTTATTTGCAATATTTTATATAACTGGGTCTCCTAGGCATTGGGCCAGTTTTATAGGCATAATAGCTTTTCATGGTATTACATATAATATAGTATATGAAATACAGCATATGCCTGAGATGGTGTCTTAGCAGGATCTGAATTGCCAGTATGTTTGCTGTCACTAAACTTGACCTCTGTTGGAAATCTTGCCAGAGCAAAGCAATTGGAATTAAGTGTTTTGAAAATGGGAGTGTGATCACTTAAGGGTAGGTGGCCTATTGATTTAAACAGGGGCACAATTAGGTACTGATGGCAGATTAAGGACATATTTTTGACAAAAGAAGAAGAAAAGTAGACAAGAAAAATAAGAAAATGGAGTAAAATAAGCTGTAAAGCAGATTTTACCCTATTGTACTATTTTGCTGGTGGAGTCAATGCTATTAGTAAATTTTTACATGCTCCTCTTAGAAAATCTGGTGCACATTGTGGTTTCACATTCAAAGCCATATAGGTTTCAAAACTGAGCAGGGGGTGAGTACATGGTGTATGAGACCATGGCCCTGCCTTGCCCCTTTGCAGGCTTTCTGGCAGGTTTTGGAAGTCAGCAGAATCAGGTACCCAATAACGGGATGGAAGTTTTTGCAAACTCCTAAACAACAAAGAGCCCTTACATGGTTTTGTGTAGCAGAGACTGAATCTCCAGTGAACAGCTTGCTGCAGTTACAATTTTAATGAAAATTGAAAGCTTAAGTGCCACCGTTTTCCATATCACTTTTCCCCTAAAATGATTTATTGACCACTTATACATGATACATTCTCCTGTCATGAATAACACACTATGTATTTATTTTCATGAGTAATGGCTACCATTTTAATTGATAGTTTCAGACAGAGGAGTAGATTTATTTCTACAATGAATAAAACTGCTCTCAATATACAGCCTGTATAAATTATTTTAGTATGTATTCCAGTTTTCCTTTTGCAACCCAGTATGCTCCTAATCTTAACAGAAATCAATCAAATGAGATCTAATACATCACTACCCAGCAGCTTCTATAAAGTATACCAAGACATTTTTCTATAATGTTTTTAAAATTTGTGTTAAATGGTGTTGCCAGGAGCTTTCACTGAACCAAGGAGCTTTTGACTTGGCTGATAGATCTGTCTGTAAGATGTTTGTTTCATTCCCCGTTAGCTATTTGTCTTTTACTGACACCCTACCTGTATACATACGACATCTCAATTACTTTACTCAAACACAACATCTCAATTATGCTACCCTTTTTTAGGTAAAAATTTAAAATTCAACTATGTTAATAATCAAATATTGATTCCTGCACTGCATCAGCTTGTATGGGCAGATGATGTATTTTGCATTCATTCCTGAGTGTGACACCAAACACAGAATGTCAAGCCTATGAAGGATTCTCTTAGCAATGAAGGTGATCACAGTTCAGAACTGAAATCCCCATTACTTGCAAATGATCTCATTCTGATATTAATGTTCAAGTCAATACGTGCTGTGTGCTCACAAATATGCCTCAATTGTATGCTGCAGAACTACAGATCTGTTAAAGGAATAAACCTGCATACGTTCCTGTGTCTAGTATGAAAACCCAAAGCTTGCTGTGAATCATTTCAAAATAGAATTAAAATATTACAGAGCATGCACTAGCTGGCTTCATTAAAAACAAGCAAACAAAGCCCCAATCAAACAGAAATTCCTGAATAAATTGCACTGCAAAGCATTGACCCAAATATCTTCACCATATATTCACCTACCACTAATTTTAGAGAGCTATTATTTATTCTTCAAAGTCAGGAATGATACAATTCTCTCTTCCTCTTTAGCAAGGATTTCTTTATTGTAGCCTGACTAGAGTTTTCTAAGGCATTATTTCAATCCCTCTGTAAACATTTGCATAAGGGATTTTATATTCATTGAGAAATCCCAGAACGACACACCAGTATTGGAAAGTTTTGTCTGTGGCATTTTAATATTTTTCAGTATGCTAAGAGATTGGTGATGGGAACGCTGTCAAATATAATGGGTAAAGGACAGAGGAAAAAGTTTGTGAACGTACTGTAAATGATATGATCCAAATGTGAGTTCCCAACAATGAATGTCAGAATGTGACATAGGTTTTGGCAAAGACAGGGAGCTAGAATTCACGTAAGAGAAAAATATATCTGAGTCGATGCCTCGTCTTGAGTAAGATACTTCACCACCTACTACATCACTTAATTAAATTCTAAATGGCAATAATATTGGAATAGCAATAATATTGGGAGCCAAGTTCTATTTTATATTTCTATTCATAAAGCACTCTGAAGTTTTTTAGTTGAAAGACAGTGTTGTGGGGTAGAATATTAGTAATGTATCAAGATGTTTTAATCATAAGAGGGATTGCTTGCAGATCTGGCATTCATACCAGATGTGCTGTATAATGGATGTACAGCAATTTAGCACTTACTGTACCTTATTCATAATGTTGTCTTTGCTTTTATATATATTTCCTTAGCTAAAGCTATGGTATATAAAAGAAAATGGGAATACAAGACTGCATAAGAATTTGAATAACTTTTATCTATGTCTGCATTAACATGCGATTCCTTTTCTTACTCTAAAATATATAAGCCATTTTCTTGAGAAACCAGAGACATGATTACTAGAAACTGGAGTTTTCTATTTTGTTATTTGAGCTACGAAATCAAGATATGTTTTAATAGAATACTGCAGTCAATTAAATTCTGCTTTTAGGCTAAAGTAAAGACTGATGAAAGTCGATCAAAAGACACCACTCACTGCAGGGAGGCAAGTAAAGCAATAAAGAACTAGACCTAAAGCTACGTAGTTCTTTTTGTTAGGTAGCAGCAAAGTAATTTGCATTATTCATTTCACCCTGGGACAAAAAAAAAAAAATCCACACCAAACCCACAAAACCAACACATGAAGAGATTGAAAGGACTAGATGGAATCTAGCTGGCAAACAAAGTAGAGGTAAAATAAGGGAAGCAAAGAAAGCAAAATCAAATGTAACAATGCTACGTAGGCAAGTAAAAGAAACACAAAAGGGTTCTAGAAATATCTAGAAAGAACAGAAAAAGACCACTGAAAAGTAACAAAGGGACTGTATAAGTGAAGACTCCAAGATGGATGAAAAATGTTCAAAACTACTTTTACTTAGTTTTCAATATAAAGGAAAATGATGAAAGTGGAGAATATTATGTAGGAAGACAGAAAGCTATTAGAAGCAATGGGCCAGAATTGAGCTTCACTTGTACACAAGGGTCCTATTTTCTGCCTTCTTTCTCATGTTGAATAATGCTTATATTGCAAGTAGCCCCCCCGGCTACTCTACAAAATGGGAAAAAAAGGAACTGCCAGATAGTATAAGGATGACACATGGAGTTACAAAGTATAATGTAAGCACACTGCTCTGAGAGCATCCTACACAATCTCTCACTAAAACATTCTTCCAGGAGATATGAAAAACATTACCTGAAATTAGTATCCATGCAAATTAAATTACGGTTTCCTTTAGTTCAAGTCCATTGTGTTTGAAATGAAGCCAACTATTGTAGTGCATGACAGCTTTTGTAGTGCATGCTAACACTCTAGCACCATGAAAATACATGAAGAGCGTGCTTTAGGATATTAATGAGATCCAAATGAGGCATAATCCATGAGTTCATTTAGAACCTACTCAGAATATACTTAAAATATATTTGTATTTAAAAGAGTAAATATATCGCAAAAGAGCATCTTATAACAATGATGCGGATGCATACATCTTCACTTCCATACTTTTGGTTTTGCAGGATCCCCCCTTGCAGCTCTTTTCTGAATACTTGGTGAGGTCTTGTGTATTACTCAGATACTATCTTGTTGGAACAAAAGTGGTTATAGAGGAAAAGCATAAATGTATTACTTGGAGTTGAATGACCTGCCTTGGGGACAACCACTTAGAATCTTCACTCAAAAGGTATCAATGGGAAATGCCATTATTGTCTAATTGACATACGTAGTGGAGAACATAAAATTTGCCTAAGTGTTTTGACAGTATGGAAATACTCCATTTTGGTATTTTTGGATCAAAGAGATTTTTCATTTTAAAATGACTTCTGAAAAAGGAAAATAATTCAAATGAAAGTGAATAAAAAGTGTATAAAACTTAAATTCACAGAATCATTAAGGTTGAAAAAGACCTTTAAGATCATCAAGTCCAACCACCAACCCAACACCACCATACCCACTAAACCAAGTCCTCAAGTGCCACGTCCACACGTTTTTTCAACACTTGCAGTGATGGTGACTCAGCAGCCTGTTCCAATGTTTGGCCACTCTCTCTGTAAAGAAATTTTTCCTGATACCTAGTCTAAACCTCCCCTGGTGCAACTTGAGGCCATTTACTCGCGTTCTATCGCTAGTTACTTGGGAGGAAAGACC
>NW_010539597.1:0-2700 GCF_000687285.1 Phaethon lepturus | reverse complement strand
TTTCTATCAGCCAGTCTTATCGCGCAGTTGTTCACATATGTATGGTACAGATGATCAAAAGTGTTTTTTTGTGTCACTCCTTTCTGTGGAATGAAGAGTATGGTGTGTGTCATCTCTTGTATCTGGCATGCAACTTTGTTTTTCTAGCTGAGAGCAGTGTGCATGCCCATCCACGGGTAAAATTTGCGTGGTGGTTTGCTTATCTTTGTGTCCTCAAGTTATAAGGTGCTCTGCAATTCCAAAACTTTAACTGTACCACTTTTATGGCAGAAATTCTTATCTAACTTCTGTTTCTCAAAATAGCCAGATTAACTTTGTATTGTGTGAACTTCTGTTATGGATCTGTGATGCCTTTGCTGTTTTCCGGAACCCTAGTTTTCCAGTGCACCAAACTTAAAAGGTGCTTTTGGAAGTTTTAGATCCTGCATTTGAAAACTTTCATCCAACCAGAAGGTGTGTGTAGGTAGCTTTTTCTTACTCATTTTAGCATGCACATCATTTTGTCCAACATAATTTGCAGTTGTCCTGTACAGTCAGTCATCTCGGACATTGGTGACTCAGGAAAAACAAGGGAGAGCCTGCTGTTTTGCAAACCGTTTGAGGATTGCAGGTGACAGCAAGCGTATCAGAACAAGGTTCTGCAGAGTGCCAGAGCTGTTTTACCTTGAAGTTGTGGGTTCTGGTATTCCTCTAGTTTTCCTTCTACTTTGCCAAAACTACCAGGTGAAGCTGGCGTGTGCTGATGGGCAGAACTTGCTGCTGGTGTGTGCAGTGGGTATATTTTCCTCGACCTGTAGAGGAAATTTATTCACTAATTAGAAAAAGCACAGATAGTTCTGTACAATGTAATCAGTTAACTTTTTGCTTTACGCTTTTCATGGATCAGAACGGTCGTGATCCTCGCTTGAGAGAGCGAGTGGTTGCCAGAAATTCCATGCTAGAACAATATGGCGAGATCCTGCCTAGAGTTCAAAGGAAGCTGGCTGTGGAGACAGCCAAGCCTTACCGTTTGCATTCATCGGTCTTAAGTCAAGGTAATTTTTAGGGGGTGAAATATAAGGGACAACTAACCACAGCTTTGATTCCACAAGGCTGATGTTTTTTCCCTCTTGCTTTACAGTCGCAAGACCAACACCATTGTCAACAGTAACAAAACAAGCTAACGCAGGAAATGTGCATACTTTTGTCCATAATGTATTGTCCAAAATTGGAGAAGTTCGAGTGGGAAATGAGCAGCCAACCAGTTTCTCACGCTATGCTAGGTGAGCGGCCTTTTCACAGAGTTTAGTCTTGAGGTACGTGTTGCGAGAGAGAGAGAAAAATCCGTTGGAACGACGCTAGTGTTTCGGAGGGAAGGTGCACCCGAACGAAGCTTTGTTTGACTTTGTTTTGCTCATATGATATGTAACATTGAAGAAGCAATACAGCATAAGTAATAGTTGGAGAGAGTTTTTCTGCTACGATGATCTTATTTATGCAAATAAACGTGTTTACAGAATTTTAAGATAGCGGAAAGTAAAGCTGTGATTACCGTCAAGCTATCGGTGTACGGATTTTGATAGACATGATCACGTGACCAAACAGTACTCTTTTACCTCCTCCTGCCCAGTTTCTGCCTTGTTTCTGCCTTTTTTACCCAAAACCCAGGCAGAATTGTAAAGAGCGGAAAAGAGGCTAGCAGCTGTCTGATGATTTTCCTCCAGGTGGTACGGTCAACTAAATTTGAGTTCTGATACGTACGGACTTCAGGGCATTGAAAGTCACTTACATTTTCCTTTTAAATCTAGTCCTAGAGCTACAGAACCACCAGCCGTAACACATCCTCTCCCTGACGCAGAGTTGCGCGATGCATTTGTTGGGACAGCAGTTACAAAATGTTCACCAAACTGTTCCAGGTATAGTAGATCTATAGAACGACTATTTCAAAAAGGTGTTGCTTCTCATACATATATATATGTGTGTGTGTGTGTGTGAGAGTGTGTCTATAGTCTCAGTGTTTGCAGTCTTCTGTTTGCCTTTAGTTTTATATCTGTTAAAGAAAAGGCCAACTCAGGGACACAACTAAGTGGAGAATCTGAAGTGGTCCCAGCATTGAAATGTGGATGATTTTTCTTCTGGCATGAGAAGCACATCACTTGTGCAGCTTAAAATTGGACTACTCTTGCCTCAGAGGCAGTTGACTTGCGAAATGAAGTATGGAATATAAAGAAATCATTAAAAAAAGAGAAAATGCCTGTAAACTGGTTCATGGGCCTGGTGAGTGAGGGCTCACCCCTATTTCTTGTTTGTTGACTGTTTTTGCTAGGTATCACCTCCGGTTTCTTGAACGCAGCATGATTTTTTCCCATTTTTTAATTTATTTTCTTCTTTTAAATTGTGGATCTTAACAGACTGCTGGATTTGGTGGTTCGTCCTGTTCCTTCGTGCTCTGCAGCACAGGGTGGTAGCGCTCAGTCACTATGCAGAGCCCCTGGTTCATTCATGGCGTCCAGCCCACTGAAATCAAATATCCACAGTTCCAACTCACAGAAGGATTTTTCAGGGGCATCAAAGCAGAAGTTACTGGAGACTCCTCCTGTGGTTAAGGTTGGTATTTTAAAGAACCTGTAAAAACCAGCCGAACCAAAAGCCTGTAAACTTTGTTTAAAATGAAAACTGCAAAGGGATTTGACACTGTTATAAATGATTTAGTCCCAAACA
>NW_010539596.1:0-907 GCF_000687285.1 Phaethon lepturus | reverse complement strand
CTACAACTACCTGAAAGGGAGTTGTGGTGACTAGGGTGTTGATCTCTTCTGCCAACTAAATAATGGTAGAGGAAATGGCCTCAAGTTGCACCAGGGGAGGTTTAGATTGGATATTAGGAAAAATTTGTTCACTGAGAGGGTGGTCAAGCATTGGAACAGGCTGCCCAGGGCAATGGTGGAATCACCATCTTTGGAAGAGTTCAAAAAATGTTGGATTTGGGGCTTCAGGACATGGTTTAGGGGACACGGTGATGCTGGATTAATGGTTGGACTTGATGATCCTGAAGGTCCTTTCCAACCTTAATGTTTCTGTGATTCTGTGATTCTGTAACAGAAGAGCTGATCTCACCTCTGATCCTCTTGAAGGGACTTCTGATTCATATTTACAAGTGGGTAACACGTACTATGACCAGGACTAGAGGGGCCCTTTCTCCAGCCAGACAGAGGAGAGGGACAACCGAGTTTATAGACCCAATGGCCTGCCACATCAGACCCACAGGAATATAAGGCTCTAGTGGACACCAGTGAACAGCGTACCATAATGCCACCAAGCCCTATAGGGGCAGAACAAATCCGTAGTTCTGGAGTGACAGGGGGGATCCCAAGAGCTGACTGTGCTGGAGGCTGAAGTGAGCCTAACTGGGAATGAGTGGCAAAAGCACCCCATGGTGACTGGCCCAGAGGCTCCGTGCATCCTGGGCATAGACTACTTCTGGAGAGAGTATTTCAAGGACCCAAAAGGGTACCAGTGGGCTTTTGGTGTAGCTGCCTTGGAGATGGAAGAAATAAAACAGCTGTCCACCTTGCCTGGTCTCTCAGAGGACCCTTCTGTTGTGGGGTTGCTGAGGATTGAAGAACAACAGGTGCCAATCATTGCCACAACAGTGCACCGGCAGCAATATCGCAC
>NW_010539595.1:5332-11453 GCF_000687285.1 Phaethon lepturus | reverse complement strand
GGTGGAGGGACATTCAGGGTGATGGCATCTGCCTTCCCAAGAAACCATTGCACGTGATGCAGCCCTGCTTCCCTGGAGATGGCTGAACACCTGCCTGCCCATGGGGAGTGGTGAATGAATTCCTTGTTTTTCTTTGCTTGCGTGTGCGGCTTTTGCTTTCCCTATTAAACTGTCTTTATCTCAAACTATGAATTTCGTTGCTTTTACTCTCCCAGTTCTCTCCCCCGTCCCACTATGGGGGAGTGAGCAAGCGGCTACATGAGGCTTAGTTGCCGGCTGGGGCTAAACCATGACAAGTATGTAATGGACATCCTTATATTTATGGTTTTCATCAATACATGTGCAGCAAGCTTCATAACTGAACTCAAAGAAAAAAATAAAAATTTGTATTTTTATGAATGTGAACTGCATTTAAATGAGTGTGTATTTGGATACTGAAGAACAAAACTTTCTTTTCTCAGAAATTCAAACTGAAAGCTCTTTCACAACTGGGGAACATGCAGGAAGCCATCCCAAACTCTGAGAGTCACCTACAAATTCCTTCCTGGTGCTAAGTCATATTTTGAGCCCCAGCTTATATGTAAAAAGCATACTTAGACATACAGACTATCACAGGTGTCTAGATCCTGTACAAAGTCTTCTTGGAAAAGCTGTACCCCGCAAAAACTAATCTAACTTTGAGGTTAGTCCCACTTTGAGGAAGATCTTGACTGGATGACCTTTAGAGATCCCTTGCATCTTAAGTTATTATATGACTCTATGAGTCATATACTGCCTTTGAGTTTAGTAGGTACTTGCAAAAGACAACTTTTATTTAAAATTTTGAATGTTAGGTCCATTCAAAAATGTCATTCTGGGAAATGTAATTTCTGAAAAATCTCATTATGGATCTGGTTCTATTTTTTAATTCAGAAGCAGGAAATGAACTTAGAAAAATAATTGTTTGTGAAAAATGTAATTGTTAAAAATGTTTTTTCAAATAAATGCTTTGATATATACCATTCACCAAGACCTTTAAAAAATACAGATATTTTAATCTTTCCTTTTCCATTTTTCCTAAAAAAGCTGGACAGAGACACTGACAATTTCTTTCTTAAAAATAAATTTTAGATTAAAAGTCAGTTTTCCGTAAACTTATTTTTCAGTTACATGATTACTTTTCAATAAGTATCACTACCTTTTTTTGGTATGGGTAAAATAGGTAACTAGGTAGTGTATTTGGTTTCAGAAGCTACAATATTGGATATTAATCAATTTTGTCATTTCACAGGAGAGCAATTTTCCTCCAGATACAACATTCTATACCACCATAAGCTGGTTATCTTCTGAGGCTGATAAAAATGTGAAGAATGTTAATGATCCAGATTTAAGTAAGATAATATGATTACATACCATCAGGGCTGTAGAGCGTGCTGTTCTCATGTGTGCTGGTGTCAGAACAAGTTATCTTCCCTCCTGGATTTTAAGATATTTCTTTCAGAGAATACAGTTTTGTACAATAAATGTCACAATTTCCTGTCTTTGTGTTATGTTATGTTACATGTTATTCGACTAATTAGAAAAAGGTAATAACTTAGACAAACTTTCTAGGGGACAGATTCTCATTATTGGGTCAGGGAAACCAGCTCAAGTAGAACAACTGACAGTGGCAAGCTGCTGACTGAGATCTTCCAATTTTATTAAGAAAAAAACTGTTATCAAACTGGTTTTAAGGTGTAACTGTTGGTTCCTTCCTAGTTATTGTGCCTAATTTTATAGTCATAGGAAAGCATGTCTCAAAAGCTGGAGTAGTCTATTATTCCTTGTGACTTCCTTCAAGAAACAGTTTCAGACAGGATCACTTGTTATAATAAACTGCTATGAATAAAGGTAAAGAATGAAACTTTCATGACAGCAGTTGATAGGTTTGCCGAATGCTGCAGATATGTGGACTTCAAAAGAGAACTAACAAAAGAGAATAGTCACACATATAAAAGGAGCCCACTTCTGGGAAGAGACACTGGCACTCGGATTCAAGCGCAGGCAATGTTACTTACCATTCCCAAAGCAGAAGTCCTGTATCAGGTGGCCTCGATACACAGAAGATGAGCTGAACAGAACTGAAATAGCAACAGGAGCATTCTCATAATACAAAAATAGTGCACGAGCAGGGACGGGGAGAACAATCTCTTTTCATAAAGAGAGAACAGTAGAGCTGCTGGAAACTATGAACAGCAGAGAGGAGAACTGATGGAAGTATCATAAAATAGGTACTTGCCTAACAACATGGAGGCTGCCCAGAGAATTTGGAGATAACATTGCTGTCATCAGTGTACATCACATGATGATTTCACATTCCAAGGGACAAAATATGCAGGAAAAAACATACAGTAGTATTCGCTGTTGAGCTGTACAGACTATATCCTACATTTAAAACTAACATGTGGTAACTGCTGCAGTATCACCAGAAAAAAAAAGAAAAGAAAAGAAAAAAAACACCACCAATATTTATTCAAAGCAAGACAGCTGTGAAGATCAGATAAAATACTATATGGGCTCAGAGAAATAGTGTTGGACATTTGCGTTTAATTCCAAATATAAGCAGATTTTTTTTCCAAATAATTAAATATTTTTATTAAGAAACAAGGATTGACAGTATATCCTTAGGTTCGAGACATATTGAAGAAGCCCGGCCCACCTCCATGACAAAAGATGTCTTGGCAGAGGCTGTTTAAACAATTCACATGAGAAGGAGGGCTGCTTAGGCTAAGTGCAAAAAAAGAATCAGCAACACCAGATGCACTCTGATATCTGCATCTGGGAAATTAAAAAAATCAAAGAGGCTGATAATGTGGAATTAGATACCACTTAGTGAAGCAGCAGCAGATTTAGCAAGAGTGTTAAGAAAGCAACACTCTTCATCATCTCTTATCCAAGTCACATCTCATGGGACGAGGGCTGACATGCAGCTGCACAGCTCCTGCATCCACATGCAGGCTGCATTGTGCCATCAAAACAGAACAATGCTTTATGGCAATGGCAAAACGCCTCCTATTTTTTTTGCCCAAAAATACTTATGCATGGCCAAAGGTACACACTTTCTACAGCTAATTAAACAGTAATTCTGGTGTCAGACATCAAAGTATTCTCAAGACAAGAAGTCCTAGAAGGCCTTGGAAAACTCCCTTCTGTAACAGTCCTAACCGGGTTTTTGGAGGATACTGCTCCAATGAAGAAATATTGTCAAAGGTTAAATAGGTCTCATCATTACATTATTGACTTTTTTCCTATCACAGTGTGAGGTGCAGAGACTGTAATGGATTATTGGATGCAACTTCCAAATTTTTCCAAAAGATCACACTTGCCATATGCATAGGCAAGGAGTAGGTAACCCAGGAAGTATGTATGTCAACAAAGGTTTAGCAATATCTAAGCAAAAGTACAATAGTATCTCTCTTGTTTTATCGTTAATACATTTGTGATATCCAAATATCCATTAAAATAGCCATTTATTTGGGAAAGTGTTACTTATATAATGCCTACATAATAAAAAACATTAAATCATCTCCCAATGATTGTAACATAGAGGTGCTGAGGAATTCACAAGAAAATAAATGGGAGAACTGGTATCACTGCCTGTTTTGGCAGTGTTAAATGCACTCTCTATCTACATTAGCAACAGATACATCTCTTAATGCTTTTAGAGCAATGCTTACACACAGCAGCTATCAGAAAGCTTTACCTTTCATTCATGTGATTCACAGGTGATCATTATATTTTTATTCCATTAAGCACTGAAGAGAGCAGCCATTCAGGATTCACATCCTAGCAACGATAAAATGCTAAAAACACATCTAAACCAACCATTTCTCAGAGGTCCTCTGCGGCATTGCATTCCCCTCCCTTTATCCAATAACTGTGTAATCCAATAGCTCCTTTTCACCTGAGATACATTCAAACCCCTCATTGGTCAGATAAACCTGAGCTGGTATCTCTATAAACCCAAAAGAAAATGGTATGCATGTATGTCTTCCTTGCCCTGTGGAAAATGTTTCTCCTTGAATGAGTTCTTAAAAGATAGACAAGAGATTGACTCTAGGTTTTTGAGCTTAGACAGGTGAAAGAAGTCTTCCTGTCTCAGATAAAATGTTTGTTGTACAAGTGAAATAGATTTAAGAAATCTGAGAGGCAGTCCCAAAGAGACTCTCATGGTTAAATCACTCTTTTGGAAAAGATGCATGCAAATGCTCTCAAGGTGAGGGGAAGGGTGAAAAATAACTGGACTTAGACCATCTCCATCCACAGTGAGTGCTCTAACCAGCCTTTTTTGGCTATGCTGTATGCAGAACATACTCTGCTTAGCATGCTGTAAATAATTGTCGGGTCAGACTGTGCAGAAAAGCTAAAAGAGGTCCCTAGATTATGACTCCTGGTGGGTACCAGTATAAGAGAAATATCTATCTGCTCCTCACTATTGATTGGTTTGGGAAATTTTATTGCAGAGATAGAAGACTTTCAGCACCTCGGGAAACATTATGATAACATTAACGGATAGGGTGGCTATGTGCTCAGGATCTAAATTTGAGGGTAGTCTGGCAGAAAAGTGAGAAGAGCCCCAATTATTTGTAGCTGTAGCTCTTGGCATACTGAACTGGATTTTTCTACATAAATAAATAAATAAAAGACCACAAGTCTTCAGGTGTCAGCATTTCACTCAATAACTAGTAGATGACCTTCTGCTACAGATGTAAATGGCCCAAATGCAACAGCTGCAATTGTCTTTCAAAAACTGAGCACATCCCAGTCAGAGTAACAGACGTGGTATGAAGAACTTCAATTAAATAGTTGCTAATGGAAGTTGAAAGAACAGTGGGAGTCAAGATCCATGCTGACAATGAAAGGAATAACTTCAGTATTAGCCAGCTAATAATCAAACTACCAGCAACAGAAACATATTCAGCTAAAGGAAAACAATGACAAAATAAAACAAGCAAACATACAAAACCAAAAAAACATTCATCTTTGCCGTAAAGGTTTGCACCAAAGGGAGTAAATTTCTGACAGACCTGCTGCCGACGTGGGTTGGATTGCAGTTGCCTGTATGCAGCTGATTGCGTGCCTGTGGAAGGACAGCACATTTTATTACAGCACCATGTCCTAAAAGCAATTCTTTCAGAAAAATAGAATCTAGTAACTTGTCTGCCCTGAGAAGGTAAATTCAGGCCCAGGCTCTTGTACAGAACTGTGAAATATTTAACATGAAGAATAACTACTATACAGCGTAAGCTGACAATGTTTGATTGTTTGTTTGTTTGTTTTTGGATTGAAATACATATATTTGTTGTGGCTGATTGTTTCTCCTGATATATAATTTGTAGTGTTTACAGAAACTGCAGATATTTAGGCCATATAGAAATGGAAACTGATATTTGCAAAGTATACTATTTTTCCTGATTTTATTTCTTACACTGGTTTTCAGCGTAGAGATCAAAGCTCCCCGTTTCTGCACAAAACTTTGACTGTAACTATTGTGTTAACTGAAGTGCTGCATTAACATAATGGTGGGGATACATAGTGAGCAACAAAGACCTTAAGAAGACTTACAAACTCAGTTTGTGTGGTGCATGTAGGATCTTCTTGATTTTCCAGAAAAAACATTTATCAGAAGACAATGCAGAACTTAATTATCAGAGTCATTAATTTAATACAACTTTAACTAGCTCAACCTTCAAAGCAGTTGACTGCAAAAATCACCAAGCTTCTGGAATGATTCTGAAATCAACAGGATCCAGTTTGCACAAGTATCAATTTCACAGTTAAAAAAATCACTTCTCCAATTAAACTGAATTCCTACACAACAATGAAAGGCACCAGATCTAAAAGCAACTTCTAAACAGGTCACAGACAAAAGCTTTTGTATGCAGCCACTTATACTGTTGAATTCTTAGCATGGTCCCTAAAACAGCTTTGACCTGTGCCAACCTGGACAGTCCTACACAGTGCCCAAGCAGCATTCATGGAACATTCTGAACAAGGGACTATTCCCAACAGGTTGGACACATGAAGCTTCTGAGTGAAGGGAGAGAACTACATGCAACTTGCCACCACAGACTGGTTCTTGGCTCATTTTACTTGCTT
Source organism: Phaethon lepturus (assembly GCF_000687285.1). Classification (NCBI taxonomy): domain Eukaryota; kingdom Metazoa; phylum Chordata; class Aves; order Phaethontiformes; family Phaethontidae; genus Phaethon; species Phaethon lepturus. Next base: position 5,336 of record NW_010539595.1, on the reverse strand, counting down.
ACTA
>NW_010539595.1:0-5301 GCF_000687285.1 Phaethon lepturus | reverse complement strand
GTAGGGAAGATCTCTACCTTTATCAGGAAACACTCCAGAGAAACTATTCAAAACTTAAACATGCATAGGAAGACCATCATCTCTCCACAGAAAGCCTTGGGTCAGATCCTCATTTAATACAAATAAGGAGAGTTCTACTGATTTTGAATGAAGTCAGTAGTACTATGCTGATTTCCATTTGCTTCACAGTACAAAATCATCTTCGTTTAAGGTCTCAGTTTAAACAGTTCTGAGGGATTTCATTTGCCTGGAAAAATCTCTTCTGAACTGTGGTTGGTTTGTTGGTCTGTGTCCCTAGATAAAAAGAGATTAGAGCTTCAAAGGCAGAGAAGTGGAGCTAAGTTAAAACTATAAAGCACTTCATCCATTTGTTCCTACAGAGGATAGCTAAATACAGTAAATCAGATGCTATTAAAATCTTGAGGAAACTGGTTCAGAGAATTTAACTGACAGAAGCATGATGCCTGCTTTTTCCACAGAGTAATATAATAAGAAACAAAGGCAATTATGCAAGCCAGAGTCTTGAATGGATGAACATGATTTTACTTTGGTAATAATGGCAAAATATTTAAAAGTCATTACTTTCCTCTATATTTTTAGATATCTGTGATTTAAAATAGAGTTTTAACCTCTTTTTGGCAGCTAATGACAGGAGAGGCAAAATGACGAGCCCTTTCATGGGGTTTCAGAGCCAATGTCCTGTCATTATCTTCCATGAAATACATGACTTCAAAATTACTTTATTGCTTAGTTAGTATCTTAAAACTTTCTGACAACATAAACACATTAGCAAACTGGTGCATCTGAGCCCTCTATATATTGACTATTGCTCTGTAACTATTACATACCCTATAGCTGCTCTACAGTTTCTCCTTTTTAACAGTTTCTTGTTTTTCCTTTTTCCAAAATGCAAATTACTTCATCTGTAAACTTTCTGTTGCAGTCTGTCACTTTCTATCCAAACCTACATTATCCCAAATGCAGATTGATGCCTCTGTGAAAGATTTTGGAAGGAAAAGGAACTTCCAAAACTGACCCTCAGGGAAAGGCAATCTGGGCTAAGAAGAGAGAGTGTTTTCTCATGCATCAATACACAAATTCCCTGTGCATCTCTGTACACATAAGTGGAATAGCAGAACGCACGAATGTTGAAAAGAACATGAGTGAAGCTTAGCACTGAAAAGTATCTCAACTGAGAAACTCACCCAGGCTTCATGTGGGATCTGCTTAAGACAAAGTGGGACTGCAATAGCTGGCCTGTCATGATTTGACAAGCCTTTCTGTTGGAGCATTGCACTTTGGGTAACTCTAATTTGAACAGCATGACTAGAGTACAACTTTAGAGGTTTCTGGTTACAGTGCTCAGGGAAAAGGAGGATTCAAAACCCCATCTAATCGAATAGTTAGAATTTGCAATTAACAACTGCAGCAGCCCCAAGTTGTCAGAGCATTCAGATTCAAATTCCTGACTTGAGTCAAAAGAACTGAGGGCCAGAATCCTCCACATGCAAACAAATCACTTGACTATGGCTATATAACATGGGTAGAACAAAGAAGGAGGACAGAGCTTGCAAATCTCTAAAAAATTGCCTTAGAAGTTGCTGCAAAATCATAATTTCATTTTATTGCTTCATTTCCAAAAAAACCTACAACTACCCTTTGGGAGTAGGAAAATTGATTCTCACTCAGCCCTCTTTGGGAGAGAGACTGCTGACATTTACTGGCATTGCCTAAACACAGAAAACAGAGCTACATCTCCTAGGAACTGCTCCATTTGCAATAGCTTCTACAGAACTGCTTCACAAAATACAGGGGTAGTATTTTCCCCATTTCATCAAGCATTTATCTACACACATTCTAGACTGGTTAGTCAGATCATGTTTGAACTTGCTTTTGCTGACTGTGTTAGGAAAATACACCCTAACACTATCCATAACCAATGAATCCCGCTCCATAGTTACTCAAAGGATTTATCTCAACTATACTAAAGCGCTACCAAAACATCCTGCAAAGTCACATACACATCAACAGGAATATATTCAAATTGGAGAATAAGAGCTAATTCTTGTCTCAGTTATTGATCTCAGTTTGATTCCGATAAGGTCAGTTTGTCCTGGAATATCTGGGAAGAGTATTGGTCCCCAAATTAGTGTTTTACAAATGAGAAAAAGTGGCATAAAAACCTTATCAAGAAAGTCGTCTCTTCTGGATTATGCAACTGTACTCTTTAGGTTATTTCAGAACCTTAATCTAAACCTCTGGGTAGTATTTAACCCACAGGTAGTGAAGAGGCCTTTGGTAACCTCCAGATCATGCCACATATTTCCAGCGAACCACTTTGTGAGCTTAATTCCCAGAGAGGATACAGAAACAGTGCAGAAAAGCATTGACTACCTGGGAACTAAGTTGCCTGACTACTACGCAACTAAACCCATTTAGGTCCTTCATTTACAATGTATATTAAACTCACAAGGAAGAGAAACAGAGAGGATTTTGCCAGCTGAAAAGTAAGTCATAGAGCAGAGCTCTGGGCAAATATAGCAGCAACGTTGAAAACCTCAGAGTTTTTATTTTGAGGGAGGATTTCTGTTTGTCACACTACAAGGAAGAAATAGGGCTTGAGATATTTACATGTTTAGTGTCAAGCTGGATAAATCCAAAATCCTTGCAATAAATCCCTAACTGCAAAATGAGTTCAAGCCTGAGCCTTGAGTGAATTTTCTTCTTGTTTTGCTTCTGGCTTGCTTGAAATGACAAAAAAAATCAGTGAAATCCAGATAAAGAGAAATAGGATAATAGCAGAAGAATGAATACACAAAAAGCTTAAAAAAGGATCTTGAAAAAGTGTAGTGATACTTGGCTATGCAGTGGCATTTTTCCTTATAATTTAATAATGTATTTGCCAAGAGCCAAGTTCAAACCTGCTTTGCACCTCGCGCAATAGAGCACGTTTAGGTTGAATGACTTTCCAAATAGACTGTGGGATGACCACACATGAGCCAGTAGGAAGGACATAAGTATGAAGGCTAAATTCAGGTATGTACTGACTTTCAGTATCTTACATATCTATGGCATTGTATTTAAATTGGTTGTTCTCCATACTGACTCACTGAGGAAGTTCCAGTTAATGGGAAATTTCTGCTTCTCTGTTGTTTTCTGTCTCCTGGCCTCCAGAAGAATGATGTCTGATTAGATTTGCACAGACTGCACCATGGGAACAGGATCTCTCCTGAGCATGTGATGTAGCTGGTATCTCCATCTGCTTTTGCTGCAGGAGTGGAAGACGTCAGTATGGGGAATTGAGATTTGGAACCATTTCCCTCGCCTACTGAATTGCTCAGGAAGCATTTGGAGCCAAGGCCATCTGACAGATGACTGTTTCTCTCAGGCGAAACAGTTATCAGTATGGTGTAATATGTGTCTGTGCACAGAGCATCCATTGACCAGCTGATTTAAGATGCTCTTGCAGGTAGATCATCCCATATATATTTTCCTAGTCAAACAGAACCATGATTATAATTAACAATCAGCATATTGCAGACTTCCAAAACCTATCTTATATATGTAAAATACAAGTTTATATTTACATTAAAATGTTTGATTAAATTAAATTAAACATTTATGTTCCTATTTAAATGTATAGAGGAGATAAATAATTATTGCAAGTTACTTGCAATTCTAGACTAAGATTTTATGTTCATAGAAAGATGAAAGAAATTCTGAAAGTAAAATGTACTTTTTCTTTTAGTAATTACTGAATACTATGTCTCACACAGGAAAACACGCAAGCAAAACATCTTACTCCATAGCTGACTTAAAAATATGTATTCTGTAACTTATTCCTTAGCAGTTTCTTAATATTCTTGTGTTCTTCAGAATGAATCAATTTCAGTAAATTTCTGCAGTGGATGGATTTCTAACTACCTTAATAGACTGACATTTTAACTAAATTTTCAGCCAACAATTTTTGTTACTAAAGTAAGGTTTTCTCCTGTTATACTGAAAAAGTTCAATACAAGATGCATTTATCCAAGCAGACATATGCATTTAAGTGTCTGCATAATTGACCAGCTTTTCCTCCAAAATATTTCATACATCTATTTTATTCTCTCATTTCTGTGCTCCTAATCACAAGCAAACAGTGTTAATATTTTTCTCAATAATAGAATATTACTGAATCTACATACAGCTTAGATCTGGTAATGTTCATTTAGAAAAACACCTGATTTACTTCTAAAATGAGTTATACAGAGAGGTAGCTATACAGCCATATATCTGTACAGATACACAAGCAGACACTCTGGAAACACACACTGTCTAGCAGAGGGAAGCTGATTTGGGACTCAGAAGACACCAAGTCAAATCTGACTTCTGACCCTGCTTTACTGTTCTATTTTCAGAAGATCATGTTCCTTTCTTATTTCATTCTCCTTATTTGCAAGACAGAGATAATGAGCTCTATTGTTGAACAGATATATAATAAAAGAGCAAAGTATTTTTTGCCCTGACAGATTTCTACTATGAATGACCTGGGACAAGTGAAGTTTAATTTATCCTGAAAAGCTCTGGGTTACTTTGTAAAACCACTCTTAGATCAATAAAAATACTCACTTATGTAAGTAAGGCTCAGCATTACAGTGTATTAGCCAGTAAAATCTCTGCACTGGTTGACATGGGTGTCTTACAGGTTTCTGTTCAGCCCTTTGACCTCTGTGAAAAGTCACGTTGCTGAGTCGTACCAAACTCCTGTAAAGCAAGCAGCTAAAAGGGCTAAATGTTTATGTTGAGACCACTGTACCAATTATGTACCAAGTGTGACTGTTTTGCTGTTGATGTATGCATCTGAGTAGATCCTTACCTGTCAGAGAAACTGCAGGGACATTCTTCCCCACCTTTATGTAATTGGCAATTCTCCCTTTCAACTCAAGAAGAATAGAACAAGACGTTTAAAAAACAAAATTGCAAAATTATACTTTCTTTGTCAAAAGATGCTACCTCATAAGGCCCGATTCTGACTTCAGCCACCTTGCCAATTTCTATCAGAAAAGGCTTTGAGAACACTAATGATATTTTATGCTTCATATACAAGACAGAAAACTGGGGCAGCAATGACGGTGCCATAGACCTGAGAGAATAATTCAGAGTTAATAATTTATTTGCTGAATATAGCTTCTTTTATTCCTTTTTGACTAGTTGTGAAAAAGTATCTTCCTTTCAGCTGTGAGATGCAAAGGCACATTGGGCCACTCAAGGTGAGCAAGAGGCCATAATATACAGAATCACAGAATCACTAGGTTGGAA
>NW_010539594.1:0-6107 GCF_000687285.1 Phaethon lepturus | reverse complement strand
TTGTGGAGTCTGTTTTCCGCACGTCAGTTGCACTTAATTTTCAGGAACACCTGCTTGCACTGCAATTTGGTAGAATATTCCAGGCTTTTGGCCTCTAGAAATGAAGCCTGCTGTGGTATAAGAGCATAGAGTATGTTAGTTTGCATTCATTGAGTCCATACCTTTTGCATTCCTGAAATACCTCAGCATGTGGTATTGTAAGACCAGTGAAACTGCAGTCTACAGAACATATTCTACAGAAAATGCTAGTTTTCTTTTGTTTTGTTTAAAAAAATACTAACTGTTTGGATAGTTCCGTTTGATATTTCAATGTTGCTTTCTCTTTTCCCACCTCTAGTCGCCATCCTCTTGAATCAGAATCATAATTGGAGTTACCATGTTCATTACACATCTCAAATTTGGAGGTAATATCCAGTAAGTTTTTAATTCCACTGTTTAACACTGCAGATGACGGCTTTTTCATTTTTTTTTCCTGCATAATACCTTCAATGTAAACATCTTTAAACAAACATGGTATTAGAATTAAGCTGTGGTTCTATTCTGATTTTTTTCCTGTTTCTCTCCCTCATGCTTTCTAGCATGCGGCTGTTTGTAGTTTTTAATCTTTTACCTTAAATATGGGGTTTTGTCTCAAAGTCCATTAGGTTTTTTACACACAAGTGCCTACACATCATACACCATTTAGGGTAAGAATCTGCAAGTTTACGGTGTATTTTCATGCTCTCTTGCTGTTCTTTCCTGCACTGATGAACGCTGTGAAGTCTTGTTCCCTCTTTAACTTTAGCTGCCAAAGTTTTAAGCTGCAAGTCTTCTCTCTTCTACTGCAGATAATTGTCTTGGAAACAGAGTAAATCGGAATTCACTGTGACAAATGAATTCATCTTTAAAGATTTTGTAATTGCACAAATCAGTTATTGCACAAGTCAGTAATTTTGCACTGACTGTTCTTTCCAGATCTTCTTTATATTCATTGCAAATAAACTTTTAAGTAAGCTGTGATTTATGGGCTAAAAGTGCTTTGATCTTTTCTGGGAGTTTGTAGTAACCCTCATTTTCCATGACTGAGTCATTCAACCAATATTTGAGGTATTACAGCCTAAGCTTAATGTAACTTAACATTGTAGCTAAGCTTGCTTTATTTGCCCTGTATCAGTCTCCCCTTGCAATTATGAAGTTTTTGCATAACAATCTGAAGGAAATCTGTTTACCTGCATCTTACTGTGAAGAAGGAGGTCTGCAATACTGGATGTACTCCAGGCACTGTTGTCGCTTGCTCTTTCTTTTTCGTTCTCTTATGTCACGTAAAGCATCAAATATGTATGAACTTGGTAAGCAGGAGAAAAAAATCCCCAAACTGACAAAGATCTTAAGAACAATAGAAGGGACTCCTAAGTCTATTAATGGCATAATAAGCTATGGATTTTTAGCTTTTCAGGAAGGCTCTTCTGTCTAAAAGCTTATTCTGATTCACCTGAAGTATGGAACCTGAATTTAAAAATATTCTTGCCTCCCTGTCCTGTTGCTTGTTTACAATTGATAAACATGAGACATCATAAATTGTTCAAACTTTAAAAGGACACTGAAGGCATTACACAAACTCAGGGCTTGCTGGACAGCATAATTGTGTATTAAGAGGTAGAAGTAAAGATTTCAATGTGGTCTCTCTTTATTTCACCTCACCCATAGAATTATCCTTGAAAAACACATTAGATGAAGAACAAAGACCGAACAGACATTCATCAGAGGCTCCATATCATTAGAAGTTTGAGTCACCTAAATAATTCAGCAGCTTCTAATGCATCTTGTCCATTAAGGTTGGCAACCATTTTGGACAGCTATGAATTTTTGTTGTGATTCTCCTATTTTCCAATATGATTATGAGATGTGTTCCTGTCTTTTTGTTTTGCTTTTAAAGCAAAGATAAGTGTGATTACATGTCTAAGCATTTTCCTAGGTACAGGACTTACCTTGCATTTCTGAGAGCTTTCTATTAATCTTTCTTGTCTACTTGAATCTGTTTGGGTTGTTTTTTTGTTTGTTGGTGTGGTTTTTTTTCAAAATGAATTCATACAGTTCATGACAGCCTGGGCAATCACTCACCCTTATTTTGTGGGCAGGCATACACACAGCTTAATCAAATCAGTAATTACTGCTGAGAAGTTAATGTGTATGTGACAAGCTACTCATTAAAGAAGTGTAACACCAGTCCATGTATCTTGTGCTGTAAAGACCAAACTATTAAAAAGCAGTAATCACACTTGCTTCCTCTTGTGGCTGTCACTACTGACAAAGCTCTCTTCACCAACCTCGTGCATGCTGTTCTCTCTTTGCTGTTTGCTGTTTGTGACTGCCCTATGCTACTGAACATAGGCTCCAGTCAGTAACTGTCACAGTAAACAAGCAGTAGATTATCTTTTTACTAGATATTTTTTCTGTGTATAGGGGCATGCAGCTAGTACATCCCTGGTACCATGTGGTGATGGCAGTGGAACAAATTCCAGGTGCCTGGAATCTTCCACACTGCTCACAGTGGTTGCTAAAACCCAAATCAACAGGAGGCTGTAATATCTAAACTAGGGAAAAATATCCAAAATAGGACAGGACTGTGAAGTCATATTCAGCCAGCTGTACTTTTATTCTATAATGACAAACGTGGTAGAAAAAATAATATATTTCTTCATACTAACCGATTTTTTTTTTTAAAGGCAGAAGACAAGAAATCGGTTTCTCTCCTCCTCCTCAGACTGTTTGGATAACATTTAGCTTGTGTGATCAGATGACATAGCATCACTTGTGACTACTGGAGAAGAGAAGGTTATGAAGAACTCAAGGAGCATAACAAAGTTAGGTGCCTGGGAGGCAGAACGACAGATCAGACTGACTATTGTCAGTGCAAGCAAATGCACAGTAAAGGGGATAATTGTAACTGCAAACAGACATTGGGGGGAATGTACCTTTAAGGGAAAAATATCTGTGCATAAGTCCATGAAATTATTTGCCTTAAACATCATTGTGCAGTAGGAAAGCAAATAAGAAAATAAGATTGTAAAAAGGAGACATAATAAGATTCCTGTGATCATATTAACCCTTATATAATGAAGGTCAGAATGAAATACTGAATACAGTATATTGCTATAAAACTTGATTATCTTCCTTTATGTCTGATCCTGGTTATCCTATTTAGAAAGAGAAAATACATACAGCATATAAACATGGTTTTTATTCAGGCTTAAGTTTACATATGTTAATTTATATGAATTAACCAGGACCTTCTGTAGCTAAACAATCATCATTAATGACATAGACAGTGGGATTGAGTGCACTCTCAGCAAGTTTGCAGACAACAGCAAGCTCAGCTGACACACCTGAGGGACGGGATGGCATCCAGAGGGACCTGGACAGGCTTGAGGAATGCACCCATGTGAACTTCATGAGGTTCAACAAGGCCAAGGGCAGGATCCTGCATCTGGGTCGGGGCAACCCCAGCTATCAGTACAGACTGGAGGTTGAAGGGATGGAGAGCAGCCCTGCCCAGAAGGACTTGGGGGTCCTGGTGGATGAAAAGCTGAACATGAGCCGGCAATGTGCACTCATCACCCAGAGGCCAACCGTATCCTGGGCTGCATCCAAAGCAGCGTGGCCAGCAGGTCAGGGGAAGCAATTCTGCCGCTCTACTCCACTCTGGTGAGACCCCAGCTGGAGTCCTGTGTCCAGCTCTGGAGCCCTCAGCACAGGAAAGACATGGACCTGTTGGAGCAGGCCCAGAAGAGGGCCACAAAGACAATTGGAACACCTGTCGTATGAGGACAGGCTGAGAGACTTGGGGTTGTTCAGCCTGGAGAAGAGAAGGCTCCAGGGAGACCTTCTTGCAGCCTTCCAGTCCTTAAAGGGGGCTTATAAGAAAGATGGGGACAGACCTTTTAGCAGAGCCTGTTGTGATAGGACAAGGGGTAATGGTTTTAAACTGAGAGTCAATTCAGAGTAGATCTAAGGAAGACATTTTTCACACTGAGAGTGTTGAAACACTGGCACAGGTTGCCCAGAGATGTGGTAGGTGCCCCATCCCTGGAAACATTCAAGGTAATATTGAACGGGGCTCTGAGCAACCTGATCTAGTTGAAGATGTCCCTGCTGATTGAACCTTTGAAGGTTCCTTCCAACCCAAACCATTCTATGATTCTGTGATTTATAAAGCTGAGGCATTTTTAGGATGGCTTGCAAATCCTCTAAGCAAAGCAAACTCTCACTGGAGTGTTCTCCTTCCTCCTACTGCTATCATCCTAAAAGTTTTAAGTGGTATTATCTTCTATTTCTAGATATTTTATCTTGTTTCCTAGACAAACAAGTTGTGGATTACTTCCACCTTGCTTTAGAAAATGCTGTGATGTATTAAAGATTGCTAGCCCTCTTTAAGACTGATTTATCCAAATGCCTAATTGCAAATGTCACACTAAGCTATGGAACAATTCAGGGGTTGAAACTATGTGTTTAATTTTTTAAGGTTCTTTGGCTTTCATAAAATGAGATGTTAAAATGTGGATGAAATATCATTCTCACTTTAAGTGAAAGCTGAAATTCTGACTTTTTTTCTCTCTTCCCTCTATCTATTCTAATTATAGTTTTCTACCAAACAGATGCACATATATCAACAGAAGAAATATAAAGGAGATGAACTTAGTCCTGAGTCAAGTCATTCTGAATGTTAGAATTAGCTAGACTTCCTGCTTTATTAAAATGTGTTAAATTCCAAATGTTATCTCAACAGACTAGGCTGCAGCAAACTAAAACTATCTGTCTATGTCTTTCCCAAAAGATGTGCCTAGATTCTGCTGCTGGAAATCTTGGAAGCACCTGTGGGGGTTGCTTCAGGAAGGAGTCACCTTCAGGGATCTCTGATTCTATTGATGCTCCTTGTTGTTTGCGTGAAACCTCTTGGACAACCTCTGCAACTTGCTGACAAACTGCTCCTATTCTGTCATGTAACTACTAATTGGAGCAAGCCAGGAGTCTTTCTTCCCCCTCCTCTCTTCTTACTGTAAATAGTCAGCACTATATATGCAAATTATTTTTAGGCTTCTTAGCAACACAGGTAAGAATGAATCCCTCTTCCCTGCTCTTAGCTTCTTAAGGAGCGGAATTGAGGTGGAAGGTGTAGAGGGGGTACTTGGTTCACAGGGTTGATGAGACAAGTGATTTGTCTCCTTACCACAGCAGGAGCAGTTTGCAGCAAGTCTGGTTGACAGTTTTCTCACATAGTCACTGGAGCTGTTAGCATTTTGCTACTCATGATGGTGCAGGCAGGCACCTTACTCTGGCTCCAGGCGTGTGCTGGCTTCACATATAATTTTGTATGACCACTTGGTTGGGACAGCACAAAAGTTGTTGGCGTCAGCAGCAACTCCCATCAACCATGTTTTCTACGGCTGCTGCCCTGAAGACTAGAGTACTAGGTGACTTCTCTGGTAGTCCCAGGCTAAGCTAGACATGCTGGTGATACAGCTGCATCCCTGGACTATTCCCCAGCTTTCCTCCACAGGATTGAACTTATTCCCATATGGTTTTGTTTTTCAGCTTTTAAGATATTAATGTGTATATCAGCCTTATAAAACTTGGTTTTATATCTAAATAAGACTTGATCTTCTTTCCTGAAGGTAGTCTACAACCAAAAGATTGAATCTTAAATAGAACATATTGTGGACAGAATCACTCTGTGCTTGTCCTCCTTCTTATTTTTTTCATAAATGTTTGCTGCTGTCAGACGTGAAATATTGAGTTAGATGGACCTTCAGTATGACCTTGCATTGCTGTACAAAATGTTAGTTAGGTTTGATTATCAGCCATAAAACACTGAACTCGTAAAATGGATAGAAGATAGCTGATATTCTAAATACTTTTATGAAGGGATCGAGTGCTCCCTCAGTAAGTTTGCAGACAACACCAAGATGGGCAGGAGGGTTGATCTGCTGGAGGGTAGGAGGGCTCTGCAGAGGGATCTGGACAGGCTGGATCGATGGGCAGAGGTCAACTGTATGAGGTTTAACAAGGCCAAGTGCCGGTCCTGCAACACAACGACTCCTTGCAATGCTGCAGTCTTGGGGAAGAGTGTC
>NW_010539593.1:0-9502 GCF_000687285.1 Phaethon lepturus | reverse complement strand
ATCTCTCGTATGAGGAAAGGCTGAGACCTGGTTCTGTTTAGTCTGGGGAAGAGAAGGCTGAGAGGGGACCTTACCAATGTCTATAAATATCTGAGGGGTGGCTGTCAGGAGGATGGAGCCAGTCTCTTCTCAGTAGTGCCTGGTGACAAGACGAGGGGCAATGGGCACAAACTGCAGCACAGGAAGCTCCACCTCAACGTGAGGAAAAACTTCTTTAGCGTGAGGGTGACGGAGCACTGGAACAGGCTGCCCAGAGAGGCTGTGGAGGCTCCTTCTCTGGAGACCTTCCAAACCCGACTGGACGCGTTCCTGTGCAACCTGCTGTGGGTGATCCTGCCTTGGCAGGGAGGTTGGACCACATGATCTTCAGAGGTCCTTTCCAACCCCCACCGTTCTGTGATTCTGTGATTCTGTGAAGTATGGGTTGGGACTCCAGGACAGAGGGTGCAGGGCAAAGAGCATGAGCAGATGGGAGAGAAGGAGTGAATGCCAGCAGTGTACAGGGAGAAAATTCTGCTCCTAGGGTCACTCAGATTGCTAGTGGAGGATGGCAAGACAGCCCCAGGCTCCTACTCTCACTACTTTGTCCCAAAAGGCTGCTCCTCTGCTTGCTTGGTGGCTGTTAGTGCTGGTAGTCTGTTGAGGCTCTTCTGCAAGTGAGCATCTTGCTCCTTGAGGTTCACTATTTTGAAGTGCCCTTGTCTACTGTAAAAGAGACTCCTCATCCAGGTTTCCTAGAGCTTCTCATTGAGATCTCTCTCGTTTCCAGGTCAAATTTGCTGTCGTTGCCTGGAGGAAGGTTCCCCTCGCCACTCCCTCCCTCTGCAAATGACAGGCTCACCTCAAAGTCAATCACGATTCTCTCTTGCTTGGGCCTCAAAGACTTCACATCTGGAGCACATCTGCTTTTATGTTGCACTGACCACTTATTTTAACTGGTAGATTTCCTTCTGTTGTTGCAGCTCTACTGCTGGGCGTTGTGACGGCCTTTGGGCGGATGGCTCCTGTTGCGAAAGAGGGGCTGTTCATTCCTTCTTCAGTCTCTGGGTCACGGCAGTACCCATTTCCCTGTCCTGCAGCTGTGCTGACTCCACAGCACTAAGACGAGCAAAATACAGCAAAATATAGGGGTAAAATAGATATTGTTCTAGTACTTGCAAAAAATAATTTCTTCCTAGATCTGTCTAGTGCCCAGTCAAAGCAGTGTCTGTTAGAAATACGGTTCATAACTCATAAGTGACGGGAGCCAGTGTTCAGGGTCACCACGTGATGGTTCTGCACACAGGACTCAAACAGGGACAGCTTCTCTCTGCTGCTGCTCTCTCAAGGATGGCCTCTTTTGAAAGAGGCAGGGCTGTGCAGGGAGAGCTCATCCCATCGCCACTCTATCTATCATAATAAAGGTTATTAAAAGCCTACGTGACCAGCCTGCGTATCCCTGCAGAGCGAATACTCTCCTGCTCGCAAGACAGTCTTGCAAACTCTGCAGTATAAGCTTGATTTTATTAAATATTTGCTTGACCAGAAAGGCAAAGCAGAACAGGGTAAACACGCCTAAAGTAAATGTGAAATGACCTTTGTCCGTCATCTATCCCACGCCTGCGGCTGCTGCGGTAGGGAGGGCAGTGGGAGGTGAAGGTGATCATACAACAGCTTTGAAATTCTGGCTACTGTGAGAATTTTGAAATATTTGGGGTGGCATAAAAGTGGTGGATGCTCTGCAAGCCCAGACTTTACCCTTTCCACTATCAGATCTAATCAGTCTACAGGTCAAAAGAAGACGGGATTTATTCCCTCTATTATTTCTTGAGGTAAATTTTTCAGTTCCACTGGCGTTAGCAGAATTGCACAGATTTGAAAAAGCTGTGAATCCAGACCTGTGTCACTGCCACATCTTCCTCCCTGCTGGTATCTGCAAACAATGATTTTCGCTTGCCTCCTGCTTGAGCGGGGCTGGCTGTCATCACCTTTGCTCAGCTAGTTACACTCCTGATTTCAGCAAAACCACCCTGTGAGAGAGGTGATATGACACTGGCCTGCAGGAGTGGAGCTGGGGTTTGGCTTGTGTCCGTTTTAAAATCAAGAACAGTTTTGTGAAATTCTGATCTGGATGTTAAAAAGGGGTGGAGGGAGGAAAGACTTGTGTGCCTCAGCCTGGCCACCTGTAACAAGGGTTGTGCAGTCAGCACTCAGCAAGGAGCTTGGCTGGTGAGAGCTGAGCTGGTAGGACTCCATCTCCCACATACTCTGTGGGGCCATAAGGGGCCAAAGCTGCTCTTGGTACAGAAGCAGCCATGAAAAAGTGAAGGAGCAGGGAGCAGATGGATGTGTTGAATAGGAAGATGCATTTCCATGGCGTGAGGATGGGGCTCGGTGATGTGCTGACCAAATTACAGAAGCTGTTTGAACCCCGTATTGCTCCCACCACCCTAGTTAAAACCTGGGTGATTTTAAGAGACCGAGTGGTGCAAAGGAAGCCCCCTTCCCTCTCTTTGGAAAGTCACCAAGCTGGTCCCTGGGTTAGTTTTCCTACTCCATGGGCCTTTAGACTTTATTACTGCTAATAGTTAGGCAATGCTTTTCTCCTTAGTCCTCTAAGATGCCCAGGGGAGCTGCATCTCTCTTTTAGACAATGTTTTCTTGGCTGTGCTGTGGGTGGAGGAGCGATCTTGTGGTGAGAGCCCCAGGGAGGGAGGAGACCTGGTGCTCAGTTTGCTCCATGCTTGGCTGCATGCCCTTTGTAGATGTGGTTGTGAAGGTTGGCACATAACAACTCCTATGTCTGTACTCCAAGCTGGACCAGCATGAGGCAGCTTTGATCTGGAAGCCACAGAGAGCCTGTTCAAACAGGCCCATTCTGGACTGAGTTCTCCCTGAAAGGATGTTAATGTCAGACCAGAGCTGGCTTCTTCCTGGCAAACTTCAATGGTTGCAAAAGAGCTCAGCATCCATCTGGATCTGTCCCTGTAGGCAGGTCCCTGACCTTCTCTAGACTTCAGTCCTCAACCGGAAGAGCAGGATAATAATCCGTCTCCAGTCCTGTCTTCTTAGATAACAAACACACAATTGGGTCAAAGTTGGCAGTGCAAACAGCGATACTGCTTGATGTTTCTACCATTAGCCTTCTACACCGCTCCAGCTTCCAGTGAATTTTTGTGCTGCACCATGGGGCACACGTGTGTGTAATGGAGAGTAAAAGGGTGCTGATTTATTATTCTGCTATGTGATTTCTGCTTTTTCTACCAGCATCTTTTCTTTCAGGAGGGCTCCCTTTGTGCTAGTTTTAAGTAGAGAGCCCAGAGACGAGAAAGGGAGGATTAGCAATTAAATACGCTCTGATGATGGCATGGTTGTGAAGGAGGGAGGAGGAAGGAATACTCCGTAGTAATGTACTTTTGTTTTCTTTTCTCTTTGCTTGTAGGACAAAGTCTGCCAGGGAATTGGTGTTTTGAAGACGCTTACAGCTTTTAATCCTCATTCCCTTGGGAATACAAACCTTTCTAATCATGTCACCGGCCATGTGGAAATGGACTTGCCTGGTTTCTCACCTCCTGCTATCCGCCACAGTGTCGCCTCTTGGTAGGCAGCAGCCGCTCCACCCGAAGAGGCCCTTCATCACTTTCACTGGAGACCAAGCAGAGGGGAACTTTAACCACTTGGTGGTTGATGAAAGAACTGGGCACATTTACTTGGGAGCTGTCAACAGGATCTACAAACTCTCCAGTGACCTTAAGGTCCTGGTGACCCACCAGACTGGTCCTGATGAAGATAATCCCAAGTGTTATCCTCCCAGGATCGTCCAAACCTGCAATGAACCCTTGACACCCACTAACAACATAAACAAAATGCTCCTCATAGACTACAAGGAGAATCGATTGATAGCCTGTGGAAGTCTTTACCAGGGCATCTGCAAGCTTTTGAGGCTGGATGACCTCTTCAAGCTGGGAGAGCCCTTCCACAAGAAGGAGCATTATCTCTCTGGGGTGAATGAGAGTGGCTCTGTTTTTGGAGTCATTGTTTCTTACAGCAACATGGATGACAAGTTGTTCATTGCCACTGCCGTGGATGGCAAACCTGAGTATTTTCCCACTATTTCCAGCAGAAAGCTCACCAAGAACTCTGAAGCAGATGGGATGTTTGCATATGTCTTTCATGATGAGTTTGTGGCCTCTATGATCAAGATCCCTTCAGACACCTTTACCATCATCCCTGATTTTGATATCTACTACATCTATGGCTTCAGCAGTGGTAACTTTGTCTATTTCCTAACTCTGCAGCCTGAGATGATCTCACCACCTGGCTCCACCACGAAGGAGCAGGTTTATACCTCCAAGCTGGTCCGGCTTTGTAAGGAGGACACAGCCTTTAACTCCTACGTTGAGGTGCCCATTGGCTGTGAGAAGAATGGAGTGGAGTATCGGTTGCTTCAGGCAGCCTACTTGTCTAAGGCTGGAGCCATCTTAGCAAGGTCTTTGGGTGTTGGCCCTGAGGATGATATCCTCTTCACAGTCTTCTCCAAGGGGCAGAAAAGGAAAATGAAGTCCTTGGATGAGTCTGCTCTTTGCATCTTTGTCCTGAAAAAGATCAACGATCGCATCAAGGACAGACTGCAGTCCTGCTACAGGGGAGAAGGGACGTTAGATCTGGCCTGGCTCAAAGTCAAGGATATTCCTTGTAGCAGTGCGGTAAGTGAAGCCCCTAAGCACCCAGCCTAAACCTCCTCATGTACTCACAGATCTTAGAGAATTGGTCAACAACCATAGCAGGAACTAAAGGAACTGAGACTGCCTCATCTCAGTCCTGGCTCTGCCTCCAGCTCACTGCACTACCTAATTTAACCAGTTCATGCCTCAATTTGCTCATGGATGAGCGGAGGAAGGTATCACTTTCTGACAAGCATGTTATGTTTGGTCATGAACTAAGCCAAGGTGCCTTGAAATCTTTAGAAGAAATTGGCCTTTTGTTGTTACTTCACTGTGCAATTTGTTAGGGGTGAAACCTTGTGCAGTCTTGGCTAAAACCTAAACCAAAGCAGGGATAATGTCAATGGCTTGTGTTGGTTTCTGTGTCTGCTGATGGAATTTTATTTCCCTGGGCTGGAATGGAGCAGGATTTGTTCAGGGAGCTTTGTGAAGCCAGGGCTTCATTTCTTCAAGGACTGAGAGGCACTGGTCATTAACCGTCAAAGTCCTTCATCTTCTGGTTTACAGCCAGCTCTGCTCTGCCTCTGCACTGAAAAATTAAGGCCTGGCTACAGATCAAGGATTAAATGCTGCAAGATTTAAGGGCAGGATTGGGGAAGAGGCTGGTCTACCTGACCTACAAATGGTTTTAAGCAATTGTCTTAGTTTATTCTGTCGGTTCACTAAAGTGTCTTTGCAGAACTCTGCGTCAGCTCTGCCAGTATAAGGCTGGCTTTGATGCCACGCACAGAAATCAGCATTACAGCCAGCACTGCACCCAGGCTGCTGTAATAGCCGCCTCTCTGGGCTTTGATTTCCTTCCTTAATTAGCTCTTTCAAGTGAGAGGCAAGTTCAAGTCTGAGCAAAGGGAATACAGAGAAACACCAGAGCTCTTTCCTGTCCCATAATCTCAAGGCAGAGTCAGGGCTCAGGATATGGGATTGCTCTGGTTTTCCTTTGTACTGAAGCCTCCTTTGCTGGGGGATCCCTGCTGTTGTCCCTTTGCAGGACAAGGACGGATCAAGTGGTATGTGGATAGAAATTTCACTGCAGGGAGACTGATCCTGTCTTACCCTGCCCTAACTCCCCTTTACACCAGTGCCCTCAGCAGCGTTGTGTGACCTTACACTACTCTCACACTTGTACACCAAACGTGCAGAGGGACAAAGCCTTCATTTCTGTGGGATCTCTTCTGCCTAGACCTGCAAAACTCCCTATGGAGTATTGCACAAGGAGAAAGGCTGTGCCCAAATCTGGCTTTGATTTTTCTGTTTAGCCTCAAGGCCTCTGCACATTCAAAGAGCTGCCTTTAGATTGAAGCTGGGAGCTTCCCACTGGAGTTACTTTCCTGGGCTGTTAAGCCTCTCCATGCATTTGCAAATCTACACTGGTTGTGCTCCGCACTAACACTTGCAATACTGGACATCTCAAATCAGGAGGTTTGAAACCTGTCAGTCACTTGGCTTCTGTGGCTTTAGAGAGGAGCAAAAAGGCCAACAGCTTTCTTGTGTCCCTTGGGTTGAGTCCTGGACCAAGAAGACTGATACATCAGACTGAATTTAGAGGGACATGACTACAGAAGTCAGGGAGCCAGGGACCGGGTGACACAGTGGGGAAAACTGTTAGAGCATATTTGTGATTGGATTTCTTCACTGTCAATCAGCGATGCTAATGCTTCCTAGCTGGAGAAAGAGCCTGGAGATCCTTGAAGAAAAAATAGGAGTCTGAAAAATGTAACTAAGTGGGTTGTCCGCTCCTTAAATGAGTCTACTTACAGCAGCTGGTAAGCCCTGCCTGAGATCAGCTGTGCTGCCCAAGGGAAGAGGTATTAGTGACTTGGCTGCTGGAAGGGTTGCAGAGTCCAGCCGCTAAGCTTGGAAAATATTTGATGGGTAGTGAAGTATTTTGGAGCCTGGATATGTGTCTGTGAGGGCCTTGTCTCCTTTGCCGATGTCCTGCTTGCCAGCTGTCCACCAGCACTGCTGCTCTGCCTCTTAGCATATGTATTTGAAGCAGCTCTAAAACCAATTACAAGGCCATCAGTGAGACTTTCCCTGGTTTTGTGTGGACATAAAATATCTCTCTGCTGGTGCAAATAGAGGTTTAGCCTGCCCGTGATAAAGGCTGGACCTGAACTTCAGCTCTGCTGCCCTGCCTCCAGCAGCTGAGATCCTGCATGTGAACAGATACAGCTGATGTCCCTGGCAGTGAGCAGATGGGTAGAGACAAGCTGTGGGAAACCCTTACCAAGCATTGCAGAGAAACACTGTTAGAAGACATATTTCAGCCCTTTTTCATAGTATTAGCTGTAGGACCATGGATTTTGGAGCTGGGCTCATTGCACTGTCCTCGCATCTTGGTGCGTGGTCAGGTTTGGGTTTTGGTAACAAGTATTTTTCTAATAGGGCAATAACTGACTCAAAAGGG
This sequence comes from Phaethon lepturus, assembly GCF_000687285.1. Classification (NCBI taxonomy): domain Eukaryota; kingdom Metazoa; phylum Chordata; class Aves; order Phaethontiformes; family Phaethontidae; genus Phaethon; species Phaethon lepturus. The sequence continues at coordinate 2,392 of NW_010539593.1, read as the reverse complement.
ATGCACGTGTTAGGATGCTTCTGTTCCTGCCTAGGTGTAATGCTTGCTCAAAGCCACTTCAGAGCAAGAGAAGTCTCTTGGGGACCATTTCCAGCACAGCTCTCCTAACCTGCAATATGCACACAAATAGTTACAGGGAGACGGGAGGAACGGTGAACTGGGCCAGAGCAGTACACTGCAAATTCTGCAGCTTCTCTGGTCAGGCAGCTTTGCTGGTGAAGCTGGAGCTGGGAAAGCTGAGGTCAGGTAGGACCCTGCAGCAAGCTGGGCTGGATGCCCTGTGTCTCAAGGTCAACGCGAAGTGGGACGCGTTGGGTCTCCAGACGTCCTGCAGATCTGGATGCCTTTGAGACTTGCCCTGCAAAACCAATGTGGAGGCAAAGGACTGAGACACAACTGTACAGTGAACCAGTGCTTCTCTCATGCCAACCACGTGTGCATACTGCAGATTTCAGCAGCTTGATAGAAGAATTTCCAAAATAAGAAATAGAAAAGACTGGAGATAATGGGAGATCCTCAGTGTTCATTCCACCCCTGTCCCAGTGTTACAGCTGTCCTACTATTAATCTTCAGCATAAATCAGGAAAAAAGATGGGTTTTTATGTGTGGGCAATTGATTTGCAAATTGGCGATGTTCACTCAGGTGATGAACAGTTCCAGGAAATACCTCTCTGGTTTTCCTCTCTGCAAATACAGGATAATAGCTTATATTTAAGCAGTACACTTGACCCCAGATGCTTAGAAATTCATATAACCAGAGAAAAATGAGGCTGGAAAAAAAAAATTCTTATGAGGTCATCTGATTTGCCCTTCTGCCCTACTTATAACATTCCTGACAGATGTTCGTCTCACCTGTTCTTAACCTCCAGTGACGGAGATTCCTCTCTCTCCCTACATGATCTGTCTTTGCTGCTAGGAAGCTTTCCCTCATGTCTAATCTAAATCTCCTTTCCTGATACTGAAGCTGTTCCTACTTACATAGCTGCAGAGAGCACCTTCATCCCCTTTGGCTATCTAGCAAGAGCATTATGTGCCACCAAAACATGACTGCTTCTGTGGTGCAGTGTGGTGCATCAATGTATGGAACACGGAGAGCAAGACTGGATGTTGGCTGAAGGAAGGGCCATTCTGGAGGAAACAAGAGTCTTCTTAAAACAGAAAACAGTCTTTATGTTGGATAAAGAAGGCTGTGGTTTAAATATGCTTTGTATTTAACTGTTGATATTGTTGGGAAATGCTGGACTTGGGGTGTTTGTGGTTTTAATGCTTTTTAAAGGTGGTTTGGGAGAAGGATGGGCCATTTTGGTACAGGACTTGATCATTGGGGAATTTGTTGATTTTCAGTATTTTTAGTAATATGGAATAGGATTAACAATAGGTGCATTTTGAAGCCCAATGAATGACAACTGCACTACTGGGATGTTCAGTTGTGGAGGCAGGGCAGCCTTCCCCTCTGCCTTGGGGCAAGTGAACTGCTGTGTGGGACATGCAAGCACGGATGAAGAAGAGGAAGGTATTGGAGCCTGACCCCAAAGCAGCATGAGGGTGCCAGGGCCTGCTGGGGAGATGCAAGAGGAACGGGGACCCTTGCTGGAGCCTTGGCTTGCAAAGAGGTCCCAAACACAATGTGTTGTTGGCACATTATCCCAGCTGTCAGCTTAGGAGCTGGGTGCAACCCAGGGCTGCTATCCTGGGAGATCCCGGTCTCCTCATTATCCTGATCTGCCTCACAACATCACCTGCCACTCTGCAGCCTAACAGACTCCAGTCCTTGAAATGAAAAGGTGTCACCTCCATTGCTGCAGCTTTTACTGGATACACAGCAAAAATATCTGTCCAAGATAATCAAAGTGTCAGTCCCCAACTATCGCCTGACTTCTGCCTTTTGCTGGTATTTTCTTTTCCTTTTGGCAGGAAATGGAGTTTGACTGTTTAAATTACTGTATTCAATCTCTTCCTGTTTTTCATGGCAGTGCTGTCACATGGGGGAGAAAAGAAATGTTTTCAGAGCTGACCAGCCAACAAAAGGCATTGTGTAAAGAGCTGGGCAATATTTTTCCAACACTTTGCTAGCAGAGGGCAGGCAAAGTGGGTGTTTGGGACCCGAGTCATTGTCTGATGAGTGACGGCTATAAAGGCTTCCTGTGCTTCTGGTGCTTCAAGGCACACCTAAGTCAGTAACTGCCCAAAACATCTTTGCAGCTACCAGTGCCTAGGTCCCCGAGAATCCTGCATCATAGAATCTTAGAGTCATAGAATCTTTGGGTTGGAAGAGGCATTTAAATCCATCTAGTCCACCCCCCCTGCCATGAGCAGGGACATCTGCAAATAGAGCTGGTTGCTCAGAGCCCCATCCAACCTGACCTGGGATGTTTCCAGGGATGGGGCATCC
>NW_010539592.1:0-6541 GCF_000687285.1 Phaethon lepturus | reverse complement strand
AGCCTGTAGCATTGCATGGGGTTGTTGAGGCTGAAATGCAGGGCCCTGCACTTGGCCTTATTGAACCTCATACAGTTGACCTCGGCCCATCGGTCCAGCCTGTCCAGATCCCTCTGCAGAGCCCTCCTGCCCTCCAGCACCTCACCCCTCCCACCCCCATCTGCAAACTTACTGAGGGAGCCCTCGATGCCCTCATCCAGATCATCAATAAAGATATTGAACAAGACGGGCCCCAGAACCGAGCCCTGGGGAACACCGCTTGTGACCGGCCGCCAGCCGGATTTAACGCCGTTCACCACAACTCTCTGGGCTCGGCCATCCAGCCAGTTCCTCACAGACATCTCTGAAGGCATTTTGCATGTCCGTGTGCATTTTATACTCTTGCTGGGACGGCCTGTGGTGCTTCACGGTGCTGTGTGTTTTGCCTAAAAGGTGCTACCTCTGCGTAGGCTCAGAAAAGACTTGGCAGTGCCTGTTAAGGAAGCTGCTGTCTCAAAGTCAAGGTCCTCAGCAGAATATTTTGGGAGAAACGAGTCATCCATCCAGCCCACTGGTACGATTTTGTTTTCACTGAGCTGAATATGAATATGAAGCTGAATATTTACCCGTGGAATTGCATTCATTAAGGGGAAAAAAATGAACTCTAATTTTCAATTTACCGATCAGGATGTTTATTTATGTTCTGCCTTTAAGGCATCTTGTAACAGCAGACTATCAAATTTTGGTTCTCATGAACCTCTGCAATACAGAACAAAGATGAAGTGTTTACAATCTTTTCTTATTGGAAACGAACATCATTACATTAAGTTGCACTTTGTATTGAAATGAAATGTCTATTTAAAATAAAAAATTAACCTGACATTTTAGCATAGGCATATGTATGCATGTATATGTATATGTATATGTATATGTATATGTACATGTATATATCTGAATTAAGACACTTTCAGCATGGTGTGTATATATAGTCTATACATCTATACTTATGTATATTTGCATGAGCTGTATGCATACATGTGATTCTGTATTTTCATACTCATTCCCTCTCGAGGTTTTTTTTTTCCCCCAAAGTATTTAATACCATATTTGAAAGAAATGCAATTCATACAATGAAGGCCACTGTTTAAAAAAGTTTCTCATGCTGAAATATGATTAAAATTAAATCTTTTTCTAGAGGTGGAAATAAATATAGAAAATGAAAGTAACATCATGTTTCTTCACTCCACCATTACACAACTTTAGTTGTGCATTACTAGAAAGAGTTGTTTCTTTTTTTTGCAGAAATTTGATTTAAAAAAAAGTTTCCCAGATTTCCCCTGTAGCAATATCTCCACTCTTTCTAGTACAGGGAAATAATCCTTGAGAACTTATAAATAATGTAAATATATAGATTGCGGTTTTCATTTGTATTTTTTTTGAGGATTGTTTCCTAGGGGAAATAATAATGCAGTTCAGTGATGCTAGGGATTTTATGTGTACCATGTATGAAACGAATGCCTGCTTAATTGTTTTTGGCATATAAACGTGAGCTGAAAAATGCAAGATCATAGCAGCCGCAGAGAAGCTGATCCTAAGAAAATGGACCTGGGATGCTCAAGTGTTCGCTATGGGGTAACACTCTGATTTCAAAGGAACAACTGATGATGTTGATGCACAGCGTAAAATTACCTACACACAATAGAAACGAGAGGTGCACAGGGTTACTGGAGAAATGGTTAGAAGGACTGGGAAATAGGAAGTCTGCCTAAATCTACTGTGGAGTTGAAGCAAATTGGAATTTAATGAACAAGAAGCTGCACAACAGAGTAATGGACAAAATGTCTGCAGCCTATGAAGAAGACAATCCCTTTCATACATAGAGACAATACCTATGGGTTGATCCATGCACTTATATTTTTTCTTAGCTATTAAGCATATCGTATAACAAAAACATGTGATCTGGGACATGGTCAAATACAGCATTTATGGAAATTTGATTTGATAGAGTCTGAATATGTGCTTGGTGCACAGCTAACATCCTCTTGCATCAATAATCTTTAATAGACACATATCAGAAGATAATCACCATGAAAACAGTTCACAATGACTGTATATCTGTATATAAACAGTACTGAGATAATAATGACTATAGCTAGATTTAACAAAACCAGAGACATTAGAATCAGCCTTTCACGTAGGCTTTGGACTCATATGTAATTTTCTATACTTATCTGAACCCAACCTTTTTACTTTTGATCGTACCAAGAAGAGCATTGATCTATACCCCATTTCAAGGTGGAACCACAATAAACATTGAATTGAAAATTAATAAAGTTTGTTAAGCCATCAGTTGCTCTCCAGCAACACTTAAGAATTTCTGAACTGGTGATTATTGAAATGCAAATCACTGATCCTACGTCCCACAGCCTTCATAACCATCACTTAAAAATTAATTGCAGAGACCAAATCATCTCCTTGCTTGAGTATCTGCCAGTTGAGAGTTCTTTAACTTCTGCTATTGATAAATTGCTTCAGTCCCTTCCTATAGGACGTTCCTTACGGACTGCAGAGAGTAAAGAGGAATTAACTGGTTTCAGGGGAATAAATTTCCTAGTCTTACTGCTTATGTTCACTCATAATATAAGGTTTAGAGCAACAGAAAATCAAGTTGTGCTGCCCATGCCTTTCTCAATACAGAACTGCGTCTGTCCTGTAGGGTTAATACAGCCCGAGGTGATTATGGGTTTGCCTCGTACTTTAGCACGAAAGAAAGCAGGCTCAGGACAGGTCAAATAAATTCTTCATTCCCGTGTCACTGCAGAGGGCAGAAAACAACCATAACACAAGCTGTGGTGGCCAGCCCTCCTCTCCTCTTCCTGTGCAGTCCTCCCGCCTCACACGAGCCCCTCACCACAAACTGAGACTGAGCGTGAGATTAAACTCTTAGTCTAGGTTTTCACTGATTGGAAAGGTCCCCAAAAGAAGTAAGGCAACCCTTAGGCCTTTTGTTTGTTTTGTCCTCTCTGAGAAGAGCAAAGGCAGTTTTATGTAAGTTAGGTTTGAACCTGGTTTATATATAACTTTTCCTACCTTAATCTGGCTGTAGGCTGATCATCCTCTTAAATCTGTTTGCTGTATTCTTGGAAAACTCTCCTTGTGCCTTTGGGAAATGCTTTTCATCTTAACTCCTCTAGTTTTATTCCATTTAATATTTGTCCTCTTGACTGGCAAACATTCTCGCAGCAGATGAGTGAAGGAAGTGTCATGTTGAGTTAAACGATGCCACTGCAGCACTAAAACCAACACAGCCCATTACAGAAGGAGCCAAAAGCCCCACAGGGAACCCTGAGACTAGGAGTCTGTAGTGTCTGTATATTGATTGCTTTCTCCTAAGTTATTGAACAAAGAATATATTATATTATGACTCTAGCAATCATAGAATGTCCATTAATGTTCAGGGACTCTACAAGAATTATGCTTTAAATGCCTTTAAACACCGGAGATCTCTGAAAACACAGCGTATTTCTTGTTGATTTTAAGACAGTAATTTTTTGTTTAAATTTTGGGGGGTTTTGTGGGGTGTTTTTCTTTGTTTTCCGCAAGAAATAAAAGCTCACATAATGCATATCATGCAGTGACTATTTACTTTGAGCAAATGTATCATCATAGTCTAACTATAATCCAAGTTGGCCACAATTCCATCTTATATTTTCGTTAACTTTACATATAAGATTCTATTAAAAAAAATATTATCACCCTTATCATTAACAGCATTAGGAGTTTTGCTTATTATTTACATCTAAGGGCTCTATTCATACATCACAGTTCCAGTACAGCAACGGTAAAATAGGGAGCAAAAGCCAGTCCCACCTCAAATAGCTTAGAGAATGAATTTAATGAGTAACAACCTGACAGACGAATACAAGAAAATTACAAGATAACATTTATGAACCAGGAATGTAGTTAGAGCCTCCAAGTAAAGATTCAATTTGTTTTGCAGTAAAAATTGGAATGAAATGTATTCATTTCTTTTGTTAAAAGCATAATCAACCTTAGACCTAAATTTTGAAAGTGGGCTGCTGATTTTGGCTGTAGATAGTCAAACCTACTTAAATGAGCCAGATTTTCAACACATGGGAATAAAGGCAACTGATAAAAAGAGATATTTCAATTTAATTATTAATTTTTTTTTAACTATTAATTTTTCAAAATTCAGGCCCTACTTGTCAATGAAAGTCAGATCACTTAATCTTAAGGTGAAAAATTAACTATCTGGAAATTTTCAAGTGAGTGCATTCAAGAGTCTGAAGGAGTTCAAAATTATTCATTTGGAATATTTTACAGACGACTCAATATTTTTCATGCCTTTGTCAGAAATTGCTTTACTTTAGCATTGGCAATTTTGGGTGCATGTTAATTTAAAAGACATTTGTGTGATTTGTTGTATCTCATAGCTTAATGAAACAACAGCAACAACAGAACTTTAAACCCAGCTACTTCATTATAATTTTCTTTATCGGCGATCTCATTTATGCTAGAAAAGTTAATGAAAGCATGCTTATCTTTTGCAACATGCAGACAGATCCGTTAAAAATTTGATCCCCTAAATGGAGAATTTTCGTTCCTGGTTTAAATGGGAAGTGAAGGCGTTCCCGCCTCTCCAGGGTAACACAACACTGGAAGTCCAGGATTTAAGTCAGATGCCCACTACAGTTCACTGGTCATTTCGAGAGTCTCATAGATTTCATCCAACTGTGGAACTCTTTTGTCCCAACCTGCTCTGCGCTAGCCTCCATATCCACCTTCTCCTCTGAGCATTCCCCTGTTCTGAACGGAACTGCTGTGTAATTCCCTCGGTCTCTCCGTTGAGTGCAGCTAATCCTTAAAATTTAATGTCCAGTGATGCAAGATGAACATTTAAGCAGTTGTTTTATAACATGAAGGTCTTTGCCCTTATGCAATTTGTTTTCTCAGGAAAACAAAACAAAACAGTATGGACTTATGCTCCTGAACAGGTCTTTTCTAACACTAAAGCAAATAGTCAGCCACATGTATCTTGGAGAGCAGTACAAATCCTCTGCAAAAGTAGGTCAAGATTTCTTTATTGGTAGTAGTTACCCATCTTGGTTCCTTGTTTCTTTTATCTTCTCCTCGCGGGGCCTCCCATAAGGCCCGCACGTGTAGCCAAAGAGCATTGCACTTGGTCTCATTTCAGCAAGGTGTTTCTGTCAGTGCTTTTCCTTGCTTTCAAGACAGATACTGTGCTGGGCCTCAGCCAAGGTGCAGAAAAGGATTTGACAAGATTGCACTGGCTTTTTTGATTTATCTTTCCTGGCCTGTTGGTTAGTAGAGTGCTAATGGACACTGGTGTAAGGAAAGGGATGACAAATCTTAGGACCTGTTGGCCGGGCAGGATTGTGTCACATGTACACTCAACTTGTGGCTTGATATAAGACATTTAATCTCTCTGTACTTAAGCCCCATCTGTAAAATGGATGTCAGGACATTGCTACAGCAGGAGCTGTTGTGAGAGGGAAAGGGTATATAATTAATAGCTGACTAGAGGCTGGATGGCAAAATTTATCGGATGGTGGGTAGGTTCATAATGAATTTCTGACCTGGGGGACAAACATCAGTGGTACTTCATTACTTTAGTCCTGGGATGAAGAAAAGGCCCTGTATCATTAAGCAGCCAGGAAGGAAGTCTGTAAATTGGGAAAAAAGAGGGAGTGGAGAATCATCTTTTTCAGCACACTGAAGGGAACTGGCCACACTCTGCAGGTAAAGGAGCTCAAGCATTTAAAGGCAAGTTAAAAACAAAGTTTAATAATTACCTTTCTTTTAGGTTCCTTGATACTACATATAATAAAATCTGTTTTACTTGTCTGCTCCTTTTTCTCCTGCTTTTCTGCTCTACATTTGCATTCAAAGTTTCATATAAACTCCCTTCAGAAAGTTCACCCCAAGGTCTCACCTGTCTGGTCCTACAAAAAACATTCTTCCTTCTTAATTGTCTCTAGCTTAGAGGGACCCCAGCAACCAGATTATTTACTTTCTGTCATAAAGTTCATTCTCAGTGTTGCCATCCGTGATACAAGTGAATCTCTCTCTGGTCCTGAGACTTACTGATTAAGTAGCCTTTCTCTACTCTCTGATAAAGAGATACAAGTCTTTTATTTATTTAAAAATAAAGGAATGTTGTATCTAAGCATCCCTAATTCTCTCTGTCATCTCACAGGTGATAAACTTTAAAAAATAAAATGGCAACTTATGTTAGAGTCATTTGGTAAGTACCACCTGATTGTTATAGGAGCATGGCAAGAGAATTCTTTTGTAATTAAAAAAAAATTTAAATTACAAAAACTAAAAAATTGACCCACTGCTGCTTAATATGCAAAACTAAGTCTGTTGCTGCAAGCAGAACTAGGCAAATCAAAGGATTTATTTGAAGTAGGCAGTACGTTGACATAGGTTATATTTACACCTTGCATGGCTGCTCTCTGTTACCTGTCTCTGGCTTCCCCTGCAGAACTTAATCACAGAATCACAGAAACACTAGGTT
>NW_010539591.1:20505-24377 GCF_000687285.1 Phaethon lepturus | reverse complement strand
GAATAACGGGCTTCGGTCATGAGATCAGGTCTAAACTTAAACTGGGAAGCACGTGGGTAACGACGGGGACGTGCTCAAGCAAGAGGGACCTCCGTGCCATGGGTGGGAGATGGTGTCAGACAAAGGGAGTCCGGTGGGAGACCCGGCTGTAAGTACGGAGCGGGACCGCCAGCAGCCGCGGTGAGGGCCTTTCCCCACACTGGCTTGGTGACACCAGCACGATACCCAACACTGCACTGTCACCCTCGCCCCAGCCTTCGTTGCCCTAGCTGTTTGGTCTTTGTCATCGAATAATGTCAGGTTGTTGAAAAAAACATGTTATATACTCTTGAAAACTGCCAGAGAAATTACTCCCTTTAATTTAATCTATATTAGCTTTCTTTTGTCTTTTTTTTTTTCCCTATAGATACCCTGTTAGAGCTTCCATGACATCCTTGATGGCTCGGCCACACCTTTGGAAACGGGAAGCTGGACTCTTCTCTGTCGAGAAGCTACTGAGCGGCACAGGCCACCCTGCTGTGGAGGAGACAGGTTGCAGACTCGCCTATCTAGTTAATGACTTGCCTCTGGCACCCTGGTCCTTCTGCTGGAGCCTGGTCACTCCCGGTCCCCAGGGCTGGCACACTGTCCTGTCCTCCGGGGATGGCGTGGAGGCCTCTCTTACCAAATTGGGCTCCTCCTGACCGTCCTATTTAAATCCTCCAGCCTAGCCCTGCTGTCTGGTTCCTGGTAACAAGACGGGAAGTGTATTTTGTCATCCAAGAAAAACAGTTGAAAGGCCTGGAGAACTAGATGCCACTGCCAGCAAATTTCAATAAGAGAAGGGGGAAAATGGCAAATTCCTTGGAAAAAGTGGAGAGATTTACAGAATTCTAGAAATTTTAATTATTGAACATACACTATTCATTAAGCTGAGACAAACAGGCAGCGTGATGCTGGTTTATGTTTTCCCATTTCTCAAACTGTCAGTTCCAGATTTGGCAGCATCGTTGTGCAGCAAAGGATCAGTCGGGGGACCCTGGCATACAAAAAGCTGTGGCCATTTTCCTATCGAAGCAGCCACCTGCAGAGAAGGTTCCCTTGACACAGTATTTTTAGTGTAACTTCTAGGATAAGCTTCTCAGAAGAAAATGCCTTATTCTGTCTGGTGAACCTGCAAGTCTCATTCCAAATGTGGTTGAATGAAGTTAGGGAATTAATTAAGTAACGTGATTTTTTTTTTTTTTTTTTCCCCTCCTGTGTTCAGTTTCCAAGAGTTGAAGCAAGAAAAACATTAAGTGCGATTTTGGGAGGTGTCAGAGTAAGTTTTCATATAAGATCCATAGCAAGATTAAGTAACAAGCCCCATACATTATGGAAAGCTTAATAATATCAGAAATGTAGTCACTTATTTTTCTCCTAAAAGAAATAAGTAACAAGGCAAGGAGATAAAGGACACAACTCTTAAGTGTGTCTTAAGGACACCATTCAACACCACCATTATTCATTTCAGTCAAATGGCCACTCAACATCTGCAACCTGAAAAAGCAAACCATGGATGAAAAGAAATTACAGAAAACTGTGAAAACTGTGTTGTTAATTAGCTGGCTTATTTCTGAACAACTACTTTAATTTTATTGATACCAAATTCACAAGTGGCTATTCCACAGGGATTTTTTTATTTATTTGTTTTTTTACTAATTCGCCTATACTTAAAGAGAAACAAACATGTAGAAAGGCAGTTTAAGTTTTTTGTTTAAATGATACAATTATGTTACGTAGATGGTGAATGACAAAATGCTACTAAAGTGCACTCACACAGATACCGTCCTCATCTTCTAAGGACTTATCTACATAAAACTTCAGTCTTAAATAAGCCGTCATCTGGATGCATTCGTACGGACATTTCTTGGATAGTTGCAGAAGATTATCACTTCAGAAACACTGGCAAAGATGTTGATATAAGCCGATCCTATGCAGTCTTATATAAACTTTTAGAAAATCAGTGTGTTTATTACCCAATGACATGAGCAATTTTTTCACTGATTTCTACTCATAATTGACACGACTATGAGCAGAGGTTTGAACATCTTGATGAAACATTGGGGTAAGAACATAAACACAAGAGAGGAGCTATATTCTCTGATGTCCATCCAAAAACTTGAACTCTTCTTCTCAAGTTTAGTCTTATTAACTATTGGGAGGCAGGTTCTCTACAAGCAAGCTGTAAAACATAGTTCAATTCTTCATGTGAAGATAAAACCTCCACAGGTTAAACTATAGAAATCTTTCCATGATTCTTGGCGAGACACAAATGCCATTAAAATGCCCCATTCTTTAATTCAGGCAGCAGGGAAGTTTACTAAATATAATATGAAAAGTTTGCTTACCACCCATATGCTGAGGACAAGCAGATCTGTGAGCATTGAAAATATTTACTTACAGAATCTTAAGAAAATATTTTTATTTTCTCCTGCGGTAGCAATATTGTTGTTTCTTTGCTGTCATTTATTGTTAGGGTTTGTGTGTGTTTGGCAAAACAGTACCCCAAGGCAAGGCATAGGGAGCAGACACATGTTTTCATTAAAAAATTTTGCAAATTACACCTTGTCTTTTTTACAAATTAATTCAAATTATGCAAAACTAGTGCTGTGAGAGTACAGCACTAGTAACCGGTGAACTGGAAATGCTTTGAAAAACGAGCATGAAGTAGAGCACCAAAGAGCATTAAGGAGTGTCTGATAATAAAACAAATTAGGCAGAGGGAGAACTCAGGAGGCAGTGGGAGACTCCTAGCAGGCGCGTGCCGTAAAGGTAGCAAAAGGCAAGTGCCAGCAAGATGGAAACTGGATGCGCCCAGTGGAGCATTTCATTTTTTATGAAAACTTACTCCAGTATGGGAGGACCAGAAGACTGAAGAGCCATCTCTGAGAATTGGAAAGCACAGCTGCCATCAGGACCGACATCAGGTAACTCCATTCTGAGTAGGAAAACAGATCAACGTCCTCTTTCTTTCACAGATACCAACCACCCAACACAACATTACTTACTTTCTTCATTGAGTCCTCCTTAAGGGCTGCATTACTAAGAATACTTCTGGCCAAGCACTGTTGCACCTAAATAGCCTAAAATTACTTGTGTGAGGAAGAAGGATCTTCACATTTTCCTGATGATGGAAAAATAACTCACGGTAAGCAAAGTAAAAGCTGACTCTGAGCAGTTGTAGAAGGATCTGACAATAGCAAGTGATGGGGCAATGAGACAGCAGCTGAAAGTCTATGTCAATAACTGCAAACTAATGTAAACAGTAATGAAAATAGCCCTAACTAAACATACATAATAACGGGCTCTAAATTAGCCTTTATCATTTGGAGTCATTGTGAGTAGTTCCTGCAAACATTAGCTTGCTACTCGGGAGTAGTCCAAAAGGCAAACATTGTTAGAAATTACTCCAAAAGCAGCCGAGAACAAAGCAGAAGAGCTCTTACATCCCTATGTAAATCTCTTGTGCACTTGAGTGCTGTGTACAGTTCTGGTTCCCTCATATGAAAATGTGAAAATGCTAAAAGAATATATGCAGAGGTATGGGAATACATCTGTGCGAGGAGATAATTTCTAGCTGGAGAACAGACTGAGAAAGGATTGTCTACCGATCTATAAAATCCTGAATGACATGTAAGAGGCTGACAGGAAATGACCACACAAGACTTGAGGGGGACTCAGTAAATGGTCAGGCAGGAGGTTTTAAACAACGGCTGGGAAGAACTTTTCCATACAAAGCATTATTGAATCGGATGTCTTGCTGCTATACAACACTATGGAGCTGAAAGGACAGATGTTTTTAAGCAGGGATTGTACGAATGAATGAAGGATATCTATAGTTATTAAGCACA
>NW_010539591.1:13533-20474 GCF_000687285.1 Phaethon lepturus | reverse complement strand
GCTGAAAAGGTGCCTGCCCATTGCCTGCTGAAAGTTGCCCAAAAAGGACAGTCTATCTGCCCTGTTTCAATGCTCTCCCCAGGCACCGGTTTCCAGCCACTGCGGAGAGCAGGACACCAGATGAAATGGACCTTTACGCTGGTCCTGTACAGCCATCCAGATGGTTGATATTCTTTTCTTTCTGCTCAGTTAGGTGCAAGAAACCAAGGACAAGCAGCATCTCTCTATGTATGAAAGCATACTCCTGCCTTTCCCCGTCTTCCCTGGGAGTAAAATCAGGCTCAGTTCTTGATTTTCCCATTTGGGTGTTTTTCCATTTCCTTGAAGAGAATTGCGAAAAACTGTTTTTCTCTTCTCAACTTTTTGCTCTTCAATTTCAGTAGTGATAATCCATATGTGCTGGTCTATTTAGATCAGCACCATTTTTTCTCTCAGTTATACAGGATTAGGGCAGTACATAGCAAGAGAAATCCTGAAGTGTAATAATGTAAGACATGCATAGAATATAAAAAAAATACTTTCCATATTCATAGATCATCACAGGAATAAAATCTAAACTATTCCTGGACATCCTGGAAGAGAAAGGGATAGTGATTTCTTCTCATTGAAGAGACTGGAAAGGGAAGTAGAACCATCCAGAGATGCTTTAAAACTGAAATTACAGGTAAATATCTTACATAGATAGGCACAATTTATAAAAGAGTTCTATTAAGAAAAACCCTATTAAATACAAGAAACTAGAAATCTGAGAAGCAAATCTGAAATGCAGTTTGGCAGAACTCCAAGAATCCCCGAAGACAAACATATGATAAATCAGCTGGAGTGATTAAATCTCATATAAACAAAATCTGTATGGTTGATAATCTGTATAGCTAGTTATCTCCACTCAAATACACGGAAAAGAGTTTATTTCATACTTGATTTTGGCAATGCGTAGTAGTCCCGTGGCCTCATCTTCTGCAGAATGCATACGATTTCTTTACTGCATAGACTGCAAAACCAAAGCCATATGAACACTTTAAGCTGTGCATTTTAAACAACAAGAAAAAGAAAGAAATCTCTGGTTGGAAGGGTTGTTACTACAACCCTTTTAACCCTGCTGGCTATTACCAGCACTCTGATTTCTGTTTTAGGTGAAGTTCTTTAGAACTTCAGTATTTAAAAAACTTTTCTCTCAATATCTCCCCTAGAATAGCTTTAAAAAGGGTCACAGTTGGTACAGTTTCCTCTGCACTCTCTGAGAACTACTTGATTTACTTTTCCAAAGCCACAACAGAGATTACCCAGTTTCAAACAGTTTCAGATTGCCTCCAGGATAAAATTCCAAGAATGTGGTTATATATGAGCATTGAGCCCATCTTTGTATCCTTGTCCTTTAAACAGGTAAAGGAAAAACCTGCTGTGATACCTGTGTATGGATAACCTGTGTCCAAAATTCTGACAATAATTTTAAGTAACTTAGCTAAGCTGGTATGTTGTCACAGAGAAGAAAGGCAGCAAATTTTAGTGTCCCCCAGCAGTGTTATAATAGAAGTGAGCTCTGAACAGAAGTGAATTCTGTGGACTTGATTAAAAGTTAAAAACATCAGTGGGTCAAGACATACAGTGCATATTTTCACATGACATTGCCTTTGATTTTATTTTCCTGATTAAAGATAACTTCACTCCTGCTATCCTTAGATGTAACAGACACATTAGGAGGGGGATTTAGTGTGCCCAGGATGAGGACAACCAAAATTCTGATACTTAAAATAACTTAGAGCATCTTGCAAATTTGTTTGTGAAGTTACTTATAATTTCAATTTCAGAAAATACTTCCTGAATATTTGCGTTTCCAATACAGTTTTGATGTCCATATAACTGAATACGCTCTGTTACCGTTGTCCTGGATTTCTTAAAATGACATCAGAAAAAGTTATTCATTAGCACTTTGCGAGGACAGAACTCGGTCAGAAGAGTTGGAAGGATTCCCAGGGTATCTTCTGTACTCCCATGCTCAAGATTTGTAAACACTTTCTCTAAATATAGAGTAGGGTCTGGTCAGCAGTTAACTCTTCAGTCTTAGTAAAGTCCTGCAGATATTGCTTGTTAACAATACATTTTGACAGTTCACACTTCACGTTGGGTGAAGCCCCACCTTCCCAAGCCCCACGGAGTTTGCAGACTTTCAAGAAAAATTCCTAAGAAGAGAATTAAGCTTTGGGAGCAGGCAGATATATATTGCTAAAGTAGATGAAATAGAAGTCTTATATCAGTATTTAACTAATCCGACAGCGCCGCGTACAGTTCAACACAACAGCCCACCATCTATGAGGTGCGCGGATTGTACAGTACAGTACTGTTACCTTCAAGCTGCGATTTACAATGTTTACAAAGCACCAAGGCCGCAAAGGCATTTCCAACGAAGCAGAGGGAGCAGCTGAACCCTGGGTTAGGAGATTCTCTACACAGATTGATTACCTCAGAAGCGGGTTGAGGTTTTCAAGAGCGGCATATTTTTGAGTTGCGGCCTCCACCTGCACATCCAGGAGACCAGTGACCTCCGCCGGAGCGGGGGGCATTGCCTCGCAACGCTGCGGCCTCCGCCGTCACCCCTCATCCCGGGCTCTAACGATGTTAGGTGCACCTGGCATCGTTAACCCTCCTCCTTTCATTTATCATTTTTCCTCCATTTTGGAGAAAATTTACCAGTACGACTGCAGTTCAAATCTGACATTCTGTGAAAGACTTGAGCAGAATCTCGGGAAAAGTTTTAAGAGAATGTTTAACAAATGAAAATAAGTTGAGAAAAATGGTATGGTGAGAGTATGAAGTGAGTAGTCCTGAACTGGAGCTGTGCACATAATTGCACGTTGTTTTAACCTTCAACAGCTTCCACTTACACATGATTATTCCTTCTTCTGTCTCTCAATTACTGCTGTGGTAATTGAAAGAGTGGAAGTACCTGGCATCGCAGAATTTAGACCATATCTCTGTAGACAGAGTAGAAATAACACGGCAGAGTATCCTGGGACAGAAAATGGACAGTTAACAGCAAGAGAGAGGAAGGATGCAAAGGAAATCCAATTCCGCTGCGCAGTGCAAACCTCGGCTCTGCCCCCACGTCAGGTACTCCAGTAGTGGTTTGTATCACCCAAGAAAAAGGTCTCAAGAAGGTGCCCCAAGACCAGTGAAGGGAATTAATTGCAATGACCGACTCACAGGTCATATTCCGAATACCCAGCCCTCCTGAGGACGGCCTTTTTTCACTTAATGATCAGCAATACCCTAATGTAGACATTCAGGCAACACAAGCAAATTATTATCTTTCTCCAGTCACACAAACAAAAAGCTCCTCTGCTGACCAAGCGCTTATGACTCAAAAAATGGATAAAATTATTTTACTGGACATAATTTAGCATAATGTATGAAATCTGTATTACCTCATTTTCAAAAGGTACAAAAGCCCCATTCAATGCCAACAGAAACTATGGCTGATGAACACAGCTGAAATGCAAATCACTTACAGATAAGCATACTAAATTCTACTTACCAACATTAAAGCACTATTACTGCAAAACAAAACGCACACACAAAATTATACGGTTTTAGCCAATTTAAAGGAATATACAGGACACAGATTTTTTCTAGTACAGGAACCTAATGCTTATCGTCACAGCAGTAAGAGTTTTTTCTTACCAATGAAATGACCTAGAAAACCAGCACACCAGCTACTTACCAGTAGTGCTATATAACAATTTAAATGGGGAGTGATGAATACCGAATCCGATCAAAACTGCTGCGGGACTTTAAAATAGCAAGGTGTATTTACACAAACTGGTATTTAGCTGGAGAAGACAAGTGCATCAGTGCTTTCAGGAAATACACTGAACTCCAAGGGCATATAATGATTATGTTTTGAAAGAGCTTCTAAAAAATGTCCCTGGAACAACACTACAAATGACTCCACGTGCGTCACCTAATAAGGCTGATTCAACAGTGACTAAAAAGGAAAGATACTGTTTGCTTGCAGAGTTGCTTCTTAGGATATCTCGAAGTCTCAGTACTGAAAATGGGGAAACGTCTTTCCCGAGTACCAGCCCAATTCTCTTCAGTTCAAGACCTGACCGAACAAGCAGGCAAAAGAGCCCTGTAGCCCAAAGCAGGACTACGTACAGAGCGCTGATCTCCCATGCCCACATAGTAGTTAATAGCCCACTATTCCCACGGGCACACAGAAGTAGAAGCAGGATTGAGAACAATTAGAAAACGGTACTGTTCTGTCTAGTTTGTGACAATACTCCAAGATGTACAGGGTATCTCTCAACACTCTCTGTGTGTTGAGTGCTCCCTGTGTAGCTGTTAGGATCATTCTTTCCCATCTTGGATGGCCAAGCTCAGACACCAGTCACTCCATTTTTGAGTGTTTACGCTCCTGGGGATATTTACATCACCTAAACACACGGGCATCCACCTTCAGTGCCACATCAGACTTGGGGATCTTGACATAGGAGAGACTCATCAAAAAGGCCAACTCAAACACGCAAATGAGAAGTTTTTCTTTTTTCAACTGACCATACAAGAGGTTCTCAGCATTTCACCTGGCACCTAAACAACACACCCACCGTTGTCCTATACTTCAAAGCACCCTCTTGAGTGAAGACAAAGACGGTAAAGATCCATACACATACATACACTGAAAAGACGCTTGCACCGGCACAGCACCTCACCCCTTGTAGGCTGTGTTTTAGCTTACTCCTGACGTGCAGATACACCACAACGCGCTGGCTCAGCAGCATGCGGCAGAGCCGCTACGCGAGCACGGCGTCGCTGTCATGCTTGCACAGTAGGACTGATGCTTTCTAAAAAGATCGGCCTCACTGCACACGTACACAGTACGGACAAGGCTGCAAAGGCGCTGCTTGATGGTCCTGCAGTTTTGGATCCATGGCAGCCTGGTCAGAATTATTTCCCCTGAGCAAACAGAGGAAACCCCCAAATTCTACTGAAAATTTATGGTGGGGCCAAGGGAAAAAAAACAAGAACAACAACAACAAAATATGAACTTTTCCAGAGGAACCCCAGAGAAATGGCAACCCCCCTCACAAACAATCTCTGGGCCAGAGTCAGATAGGATCCCATTTTCCAGGCTCAGTCATAAACCCATTTTGTTCACTATGTTCTAACATCTACAACAAATTAAACAGGAATTTTACAGCCTGCTTTAACCATAGAGTGCTGCATGAGTTTTGTTCTTCGTGCTGAATGAAACAACTGCTCGTGGGGGAAAAAGCTGCTGGTGAGTCACGAAGGACTGCATCGTGGCACGTACTAGGGGAATGGAGAGAAGCAAATGGAGGTTTCTTAGGCAACCTTTATTCTGCATCTTCCTAACGTTCGAGCATTTCAATTCTAATATTCTTTTTAAGATAAGAAATAATACTGCTTTGTGGTTTTTCAAATACACAGTTTCTGTCACTTTAAATTTAAACTTCTGAACCAATTGCAACAACAGCACTCATTCTCAAATACCCTTTCTAATGCAAAAATATTTTTACTGATGCTCCTTTATAAAAGGAACAGGAAATAGAAAAAAACTAGTTGAATGTGGCTGTATCTTGTATTAGAGACTAACTTACTAAATGGTTTAAAATATTTGCTGCATAAGAAACATTATGCACGCTGCATGTAAATCTTATTCTAATTGTATTAACGTGGTAGTAGGTGAAGTCACGTGACATTACTAGGTGGCTAATTTAGGTTTTTATCCTAGCAGTATTCCGAAACTGCTGACTGTAAAGCACCAAACGGTAAAGCTGTAAGTTTTGAGTAAGCGTGTCTTCCAGTTAAAAAGATTGCTATCAAACTCTCCCTCCTCCTCCGGCATGCCCCCCCCAAACCCCAGCCGGGGTGTTGCTTTAATGGGTGCATGTCTTCTGCTGTTGGAGAACAATGGAGAAAATTATAGTGAGTTTCACTTGCAGCTTTCAGCTACTCACAGCTGGAAGTATTCCCAATATGTTCTCATTTCCTCCTCCTCTTTGAAAAACAAAACAAGAAAAGGAGGCCATCTGTTGTAGGTAAAAACATAGCTTAAATTAGTAAAAGGACACAAGACAAAACCACTAATTACAAGGTGCTGTGCTTCTGCACATGCACTGTTGAGATTGGAAAAGTCAGGGGCTTGGAGCACCGGAAAGGAGGCTGCAAGGATGGTTTCCTAGTCAGAAGTAACATTCTTGGAAAGAATAAGGGGCTGGAGAAGCAGGTGAAGATCGTGGAAGGGGGGATGATCCTGGAGCTCAGGGAGCTGCACAGAAACAAATGCCACAGGCTGCTAGGGACACTGGCCAGCGGCACCCGAGGCTGGAGACCGTGAGCAGCTTTCTGCCCAGCGCCCGCCAGCGGCAATCTCCCTGCCGGGAAGGGAATCTGAGGCTACCGAACGCTGCTGGCGGGGAGGGGAGAAAAGCAGGTAAGTGCATGAAATTGTAAGATAGGATGGTCTTGGTTCTTAACCCCTGTGTACACTGGCTGTATCTACTCTGAAACCCAGTTCACTAACCCATGCCTGCTAACTAAGGGAGTAGGACCTGCATTCTCACCCCCGTTTTCCTGCGGGCTTTCTCAGAAGGAAACCCTTCTGAAGGTGCTCGGAGCCAGAGGAAGCTACAGAACGCTCCATTGCCTCTCCCCACACTGATGATCGAGGGACCAGGACTGGAGACACTGGGAAGCGGGATGTATCCGAGAGCATGCTTGTCCTCTAGTGTGCATACAACTAGAATTTATCAATTTTATCTGTATAAATTATTTTAATAACCAGGATATTTTCAATTCAACAAGTAGTATTCAGGAATACACAGAAAAGTATTTGGCATTTGAAAATTATCTGTGCAAATACTTATTCGAACTATCTTCATTTATTCTTCATCAATGATGAAATCCTCTTCATCCTGCTG
>NW_010539591.1:0-13502 GCF_000687285.1 Phaethon lepturus | reverse complement strand
TGAATTGTCTGATTCTTACTTAAACAACATATGCATTGAAAGGTTCTTTAAAAAAAAAAAATCAAAACAGACCAAAAACCCCCAAACAACTCAAAACAAAAAACCCCACCTCTAGACACCATACTTTCCCCACAGTTATACCAAAAGACCTCAGGATAAGAAAGGATAGATGTAGAGGCTCTGGTAGTCTGACCCACGGTCAAGTATCCTTTTCACTAAACAGCATACAAAGTATAATGAATATGTTTGGCCCAAATCACCAAAATACTTCAGAATGTACTTGAATCATTTTCTTGATTACAGCTATTTTTCTTAAATCTAGCTTAATACTGTCAGGTTTGCTAGCAGTTTTTGAAACAGTTATTTCGTTTTCTTTGAATTTACTCCTGTACTTCAGTTTCCAATGCAATTTGGATCATTAGAAGTGTCTTCTACTTTAACAGTTATAACCTGAATCATTATCAATTAACCAGTCAAGCCAAAAAATGCTGACTCCTTTTTTCCCCCCCGTCATTGTAATTTCCATCTTAGAGGAGGAATTCAATTAAACACAAGAGAGATATTTCTGTACAAGATTATAGACTACAAGAACAACCACCAGTTTACAAATTTTAATGCCTAGATAGTTTTCAAAACTGCATGTCTGCATTTTCAAAACCAGAAAGTGCCATATATATATATAGAGAGAGAGAGAAGATCAACTAAGTAACAATTGGAGTTAAAAAAAAAGCTGTCACTGTCCACAGGAACCATGTCTAGTCACATTTTCAGTCAGTCAGTCAGTCAGCTGAGGGTCATGTCATTATTTAGTTTCTGTAGAAAAAACACAAGTACAAAAATAGTATCAAAAAGCAACATACCTGTTTTAAAATATATATATATAAACCATAATTGTTACAACAGAATATAATTAAGGCTTTCAATATACTTAGAATAATATTAAAATTTGTATACTCTTCTCCAGCATTTGAAGAAGTACTTCTTTCTCTGAGCAGTGTGTGAAAGCCAGCAATTTTTCTGCAGTATACTGTTGATACAAAATATAGTTAACTTTTTTTTATTCTGGACTATATTTCAGCTACAATACAATTACTTTTTAAAAATATTTTTGCACAGAAATAAATAATTAGAAATATACATGTTAGACTTCATGATTTTAATAAACTAAACTAAAAAAATTAATGCAAATCAAATCAGTGATGAGGGACTATTTTCAGGACAAGGATAATAGAAGACAACAACAATCAAGTATTTCATGACAGAATAAACATTTTTCAACTTAATAACTAAATAATTATTTAAGACACAACACCAAGTGCTTTCAGAAGGGAAAAAATGCAATGAATCCATTTGCTGTGGGTTAAAGCCAATCAGCAATGATTATTAAGAGCCACAGAATCCAGCCCTAGATATCTGTGCTTTGCGTTTCTACTATAGTGTAGTTAGAAGCTCTGCTTTCTAAAGACTAATTGAAAGCTTCGTGAAAAATGTTTTGGGTGGGTTTTGGGGTTTGGTTGCTGAGGGTTTTTTTGTTTGTGGGGTGGGTTTTTTTTTTTTAGGGGGTGTGGTGGTATTTAAATAGAACTACTAGGTTGCAAGTAAAGAGATTAGTCAGAATTCCACAACACATTCTTCTGAAAGATACCAAATTCTTTCCTCCTCTTCTATTTTTGAGTGACATAATTTATACAACAAGCATCAGACAATTGCAGAGGTTCTCAGGAAATACTCAAAGCAATGCAAAAAACCTGAGTAGAGAGCACAAGCTGGTCAACACCAGGAACATTAAGATTGCTTCTGCTTTTAGCAACTGCCTAAAAGTACACACTGTAGTTGTCTTCTCAAGCCTACACCGACTCAGAGCAAGATGGTTTAAAGTGATTTCAACCATGAATACTTACTTAGCACAAGAGGGGAGAACCTCACCCTCCCAAAAAAACAACTTACATTAGAACTTAAAGTAGTTAAGAGAACCTTATTGGTCTGTATTTCCATCATTTCTCTGCTACTTTTAACTACTCTCATAAACAATTGAATTTTCATTGACTTGTAGGAGAGCCAGAGCCTGCAAAATTCATTAGATGGATTAGTTTAGTCTATTAGTACACAGGTACTCAAATTCTCCTAATAAACAAAGGTTGTTGTAAGACAATAGACTGTTCTTATGATCAGAAGTTTACATTGCAAGAGCATTATCAGTAGCGTAACATTACCATAAAACATTTTTAAGAAACAATTCTTAGTAATATTTAAAAATATTATTTACATATTAAAAATACTATTGGAGAAAAAAAACTTCCAGAAGTCAGATAAAAATTGCCTTGAAATAATAAATATTTTATTTAAATTTAATTTATTTTCATATAGATTCTACTGAGTTCACAGATTTTATTACAGATTTTAAACAGAGAACCTTGTATAGAAAGGAGTATTGCTGAAATCCAGTCACCTTGTTAGAGATAAAAGGCAAGCAATACAACAGGACTTTAGAAGGGGTTTTATTTTCTTTAAGAGGCAATGACTTCCTTAAGTGAAAACTCACAGAAGTTTTAGCTAAAAGATTATTTCCTCAAGATAAAATTCAAAAAGAACAAAGGTTAATATTCTCACATACAAAAAAGAAAAAAAGCACTAATTCAGAGGTAGAGAGAATACCATCCCCTTTCACATGCACAATTTAAAGCTTTAACTGAAAGTAAAATACAAGTCTCTAAACTACTGCAAAACTTGTTTGTCAGTCAGTCCAATGCAGAGCCACACATCAGTAAGCTTTATTTAATAGGACAAGCCCTTTTAAAAAGGAGCACAGATGGAGTCTTTCTTTTTATGTACCATTTTGTTTGAATTTGACAAACTGGCTAGGGGACAAAAAGAGAGCATGTAACTTTGTCTGTCTATCCTAAGAAGAGATAGATGCTAAGATAGCCTGCTAAAAGACTCCGAATTGGGAATCTGATGTACAGGATGTAACAAGATGCGACACAATAAATTTAGAAAGCTCTTCTACCTGTTATTGTACAGAGACAGCAGACAAAGGCTAACCAGCAGGGAAATATTCAGCAGTCATTTGCACCAGAATTACAGGTAATCTGTCCAAAACAGTTTTAGGGTGTCCTTCTTTGAACAAGCTAAAAGTAGTGCTTTCTGTTATCTGTAACTTTTCAGAAATGTAAAAACCTAGGAAAGGACAAAAAGCTCTGCTGTAATTTCGTATAAGGAGATTATTCTTCAAATAGGACCTTATTTCTTCAGTTTTCTAATTAAGTAAAATGGCACAACTCTTTACAAGGGAGTTCAGGTTTCTAAATAGTCAATAATAGGTACATATTAGAATTTTTGAACATGATTTGAAATATAAAGTAAGTTTAAGCCTTTTGAAAATCCCATTTGGTGACCAACTGCATCTTTTGTCAACTGGAGACCTTAAACAATCTTACCAAAAAAATCACACTGAAAAAATGCATTCATGTGAATAAAAAAAACCCCTCCATTTTATATTGACAATCAGAAGGGAACCTCCCAGTCTTCTCACTCTTATCTTTCTTAAAAACAAAGACAGAAAAAGTAAGGAGAAATCATCTTTCGAATTTTGGATGTATATCATATCTACACTTTTCTATTAAAAAGTAGACAAGGCAGACCTGGTATTACAGTTACACTTTACATGATAGTTTTTCCTGTAGCGACCAAGAGGCTGGCCTTTTTTATTGGAAGTAGCAGTCACATTAGAAACAAACAGAACCTTTGCACAAAGATAAGAGCACGGGTACAAGTTACTTAAAATTGCATTCACCAGAGCTGATGATTAAAAAAAGTTTCAAGTGAGTTTCAGCTACAATTCAAGGCAGGAAAAAATGCTAGAAATCTATTTTTTTAAAAAGCAAGTTGTGTATAAAGACTAAGGCCACCTTTAGTAACTGCTGTTTATCAAAACAACATGAAAGTACTTAGGAACAAAGAAGGAAAAGAACACTGTGGGCAAAATCTTTTTCAGTCTTTACAACTCCCAGGTCACAAGGAGTATCTACATAAAGAAAAGTACAAGCAGTGGAGCTTAGGAGAAAAATATTGATGCAAAAAGAGTCAAGATTTCATGTGATGTTTTCTGAATGAGTTAAAGCAAAACTGCATGTCCCCTATAAAGATAATATGGCTATTGAAATTATCTGGAAGCTACAGTAATATTTGGGAGTTACTTTGTAGAAAGCAGGGCTTAGCCTTTCCTCCCCCAACTATATTTCTCTTTCGCTAATAGTCCTAATGATATAAATAGATAAATAAATAAATAAACAATGTCATTTGACTCAACCCAATGTTTTATAAGAACAAGTGAATTTTGGTCCCTGAAGTCTAGAAAACCTCTCTAGGAGCTCAGCCAGCTTTCACAGGCCATAAGCATCAATTAATATGTTCTCAAACTAATTATATTAAACATACACCTCAATCCCACTGCAACAGGCTCTGCAATATTTTCTTCACTATCACACATCCCAAATACCCCAGACCTTCAGTTTCACCTGGCAACCCTTCCCTGTCCTTCCCACGTCCTTTTTTATTTACCCCTTCCCTCCTCTGCCCTTCAAGGACTAAACTACATCTTTATCCAACACCATTGTGAGGGCATGTGTTTTTAATGAAAGACAGACACACACACACAAGCTGATCTCAGTTCCATTCTTTATTTTTGCATACTCTTCAGTGTTAACCGTTACTCTGATGTACATAAAGTGAACATCCAGGTTTATGTTAATCAATTGGTTCATAACTGTTCAAAAATTATAAAAATAGATTTTTACTAAAAGAAAGTGTACGTGTGCATATGTAAGTATACACACACCCATATATACATGTATGCATACACATATATATCACAAATTAAATTTCAAGTTGTTAGATAAAAATAGATTTAAAGTTTATCACTACATGTTCATATCTAACATCAAAATACTTTGCCTATCACTGTCTCAAGTAGTTGATATGTATTTGAACTTCAGTTTAAGTTAACAGCTCAGACTGGGTACTCACCTGCTCAGTAAGTTCTCTGGCGTTTGTTAGATTCTTCTGTAGGAGAGTCTGCCAACCTTACTTTAAGCCTGACACCATTCACAATCTTGCCATGTAACGCAGTTATGGCATCACTGGCACTTGCTCTGTCTGCAAATTTTGCATAGCCCACATTTTTTCCAGCCACAAGGTAAACTTTTATCAAGTGTCCAAAACGACTGTGGAGGAGAGAGAAAAAAGGAAGAAAAAGATAATTTACAGGTTTTCCTGCAACACTGATATCTATTATCCAATCTGAACTATAATAGCTTGGTAGCTGCAAAATCAATATTCTCATATGTATGCTGTATTTTCTTGTGCTGCCCTCTTCCAAAATTCCCAATTTTCGTATTCCCTTCTCTAGAATTCCAGGCAGCAATAGAAAAAAACCCAAAAGTTCATAGGCAATGTTTTCTATGGAATATTACATTAGAACCAGAAGCACCAGTGATTTCTCTTATTTAAAAAAAAAAAAAGTAAAGCTAATCA
The DNA here is from genome assembly GCF_000687285.1 of Phaethon lepturus. Classification (NCBI taxonomy): domain Eukaryota; kingdom Metazoa; phylum Chordata; class Aves; order Phaethontiformes; family Phaethontidae; genus Phaethon; species Phaethon lepturus. The sequence continues at coordinate 7,970 of NW_010539591.1, read as the reverse complement.
ATACCATAATCTCCAAACACTAAATGGCACTCAAATAACACCCACAAAAATAAAACAAAAAAAAAAATCCCAAACGAACCAAGACGAACACACACACACAAACCAGCAGATAATTCAGAGGCTAAACTCGCATCTCACTTAAATTAACTTGATCATTTGTGATTCATCTTTGAAAAGATCTCTCTAAAATGACTCAGAAAGCAAGTGCTAAAGCTGTACGGAAAAAAATCCAACAGATTTCCAAGTCCTCAGGAGAGTCGTAGACAGTTCCTTAAAAAAGTGTTTTTAAAAAATAAATAAAGCCTGCTTGCTGCATACTGAAGTTATACCAGTGTCAAGACTAGGGTGCATAGCCTTTTTCTTCTCCGGCAGCTGATTAAGAAAATACACTGTATCAAATAGGTACAGTTTTAAATTCTACATAAGTGCATATTGTTTCTTTTCCTCTCCTGGTGCTTTGAAAGTATTTTGGCTTTTGAAAGATTTATTGCAAATGCCAGCTATTAGAAAAGGGAAATGTCTTTTTCTTCAAGAGTATACTAAAAATAAATAATATAAAATACTGGAGAACAGCTGAACTATAGATTTGTTTTAAAGATGGCAAAAGTTGTCTCTCAAGTCTTTGCTCCTCACAAGGAGATAATGTGAAAGGACAGTTGAAATAGTGTCAATAAGATGCAAATCATCAAAATGTTTCAGGATAGATCAGCAAAAACCTCCCTATACTTACTCCGCTACATTACTGGGGAAATTTATCAAAACACTTAAATTCCTTATAAAAATATGTACAAGAAAATACCAAATAAATTAGGCTACAAAAACCAGAAGTACCACATTTTTGGTTAAAAATTGTTAAGAGACTAGACATTTTACTTCAGATTGCATTAATCTGAAGTAAAAATAAGTAATAAAGCTGCTGTACTGATGACATTGCATCTATGCTTCAAGGTGAATTCCATTACACATTTGTTCCAAAAAGCAAGTTACCTGTTGATCACTTATTACTTCTTGATCACTGTGCACTGTCTTTTATGGAAAGAGTTTTCACGATGACAACCTCTTTTTTTATTTTCAACATTTATTTTAAATATTTCATGGGGGTTTTTTTTGGTTAGAGAACCCTTATTTGTAAATGGAGTCTTACCAGAACACGTCCTCCAATACATTTACAGGTAAAGGATGGGGATGAAAAAGTATGAAAAGCCTTTCCTTCACAGAAGTGTCAGGTGGAACTTTTTTTTTGTGTGGTGGAAGTATGGCATCTGTTTGGGGCTGAAGTAACTGCGAGCCCGAAGTTCCTCCAAATGCCTGCTGAAACAAGGGAAAAAATGCAAGTATAAATTAACCAAGGGCCGGCGGGGGAAAGTCATTTTACCTTATTTACAATTCTTCTTCCTACCACAGGACATAAACAGGCTCTACCAGTTCTCATCTCAATTAACTTGTTTATTTTGAGTTATTTAATTAAATTGGGCAATAAATCCAAGTTAGGTCTGATACCTTTACAGGCAATAAAAATGTACAAGCCAACCAGAGGTACATCTTTAAAATGTAGCACGTAAAACATTTACAGAAGAAAATAAGCAGTGTTCTTTATTGACATATCTGAAGTTTCTTACAACAATTCAGAAGTATATTAACAGTATCCATTATATTAACTTACAGGAGGTGTCCTATACTGCTGAACAATTGCATTGTTATTCCGCAACACTGATGACACATGTGCTGTTACCAGCTGTGTTGCCATTTTTCTGATAAGGCTGCAAAGCAGAAGCGATAAGAAACTATTTTAAAGAAAGAGTAAGTTACGGTCATCTTAAATTCAGCAAGAGAAAGCAAGATTTAATGCACATCTGAAAATATCTCTGGAAATCTGTAAACTCATGTAGATAAAATATCAAATCAGGCTTTCATGACACTCTAGACATGATCTGAAAGTGTGCATGCTAACTGCCACTCACTGAAAACACTCATACATTTCTACGTATACAAAACTTTCCTTTGCTCTTTTTAATACACTAGGGGAAAAGAAATTAAAAAATTAACTTTACAGAGCCCACTACTTTTTGTGAAAGGTGCCTGAAAGGCAGAAGGGACAGAAAAGTTTCACCTGTTTCAATAAAGAATACAGAGATTCAATTCAGAAGTCAGAATATTATCACTGAAAGTTTACTTGCAGCTCTCATTTTCCAGCATTTTTTCGTTGTTCTGTTGCAGAATAAGAAAAAGCAATTGCACTTTTTGCATAGATTCGCAGTCCCTGTTGTAGGACCATGAAATAGTACGAATTATTGAAGAATGAAGGCAATTGTTTGCAAGAAGGATGGTTGCAATAAATTTTTCTTTTTTTTTTTTAGTTAAGATCAGGCATGCATTTCTGAAGTGAATCTCCCCGTTGTGGCTCCTTACTGTCCTCATTCATATCCCAGAATAGGTTTGACATGAACGACATTCCTTTAGCATGAAACTAAGCCAAAATATTCACTGCAGGAGTGTCCCTAAGCTACTCCAACTTGTAATGGGCACTCCAATCACAGAAAGAGATTGGAGATGGTCAAAGTAAAATCTGACAATCCCCATACAGTGAGGATATCAGATCCTCAGCACCAAACAGTCTTACTCTACATATGTGCTTCACAAGGCTAGTATTTGCAGTACTGCAAAACACAACTGGGAGATCAGGTTGATAAATCTGGTTTTAATACAAAAACCTAATCAAAAACTCATTCCAGCCTTGTTACATATTACAGAGACATTTACACAGATTCTTGCCAAATCTAACATTTTCCAATGTATCTTAAGAATGTATATTTTAATCTTTTGTTTACCAAAGACTAGTAAGTTTCAACAGGCTTATTCTAAACAACAACAACATACCAAAATGCCTAGACTTCAGAAAATACTATCTACAAGTATGAAACAAGATCACAGTGACATTGCTGTTACTTCTTATGTTAAAAAAAATCATTTATTTATTTACTTTAAAATTTGCTCTCCAGAACACAACTTAGAACTTTCTATCTCTATGTATTGGTACTTACTCTGAGCTATCACTCCCATCTTCTAGGAAAATGACAGTTAATCGATTTCCAGGAGGATACTCAAAACCGTGTAATTTATACTTGGCGTATATAGCTGATGCAGCAGTACTGTACTGAATGACAGCGTACCCTACAAATACAGTGCACACAGTTTCAGTATGATATGGATAAGTCCTAAGAATAAACTACACTCATATAAAGCAATATGATTAAACTGCACAATAGTCACGATGATACAAAATCCTTAAGTCTTTTTACCACACATTACATTACTTAATAGCAACATCACCAATATTTGTGAAGAAAACTTCAGTGGAATCAATTAGTGACAGGTGAGCTATACTTGAAAAGCCGGTAATAAAGCAACACAAGTGAAAACATGTCTTCTTCCCTAACCCTGAATTAGAAACAAAAACATTTACAGTTTCAGTTTAAAATGCAATATCCCATCAAGGGTGAATCTCAAGTACCGTAAAGTTACATTTTAACTCTCTGAATTGCTTCCATTTCAAGCTTCTAGAAGAACCCTGTTCGACATTTTTCTCAGCAACAGCAAAACAACAAGAAGATTGAAATCAAAACAATCCTTCCAATACAAAACATGATTTATTTGGACTGATTTAATCCAGTTTACTCATGTCAGCTTCTACACACAGATACCCCTCCCCCCAATTTGAAGACAAAAACTCAAAAGATCTGTTTAGAGAACACTTAAACAAGATGTCTAATAATTTTTGAAACTTTTTCTCCACTTATTCTGCCCAAAATTATTAATTTAATTTGACCAAAACCCACTCCTCATGGTTTTGATTCTGTCCTTCTTGAGATTCTATTATTTGAAAATAAAGGTATTTAAGGCTATCTGTAAAGAGGGATTCAAACAAAACTGAATTTTTGGGTTTATGCATCAGTGATAACAACCATTGATACATAAAACATTAACTCTTTCCAACAAGTGTACTGTATTTTGCAATACAAATGAATTGAAGTAAAATTAAAAGGCATTCCCTTCATAGAACGAAAATACATATATTTGTACTTTTACTTACCACTATTGGTATGAGGATCTCGCTGAACATCACAATATTCCAGTCCTGGGATTAGATCAAAGAGGGCAAACAGCTGCTCTTGGATAAAGGGAAGCCGTGATACCACTGACAGACGTTTGGAGACTGACTCTTGAATTCTGCTCTCATGTTTTTCAAAACTACAAAACTCCGGCTGCCCACCTCAAGAATCAACATAAAAATAAATAATTTGAGTCATCACACCAGCATGCCTTCATTTCATACATATTTTTCATTCAACTTTTAAAAGTAATCTAAGTCAATTGTATACTAAAGGTAACGTGTTTATTTCACCAACGCAGGTCAGGAAATAATCAACCAGCTTGAGCAAGGTGAGCCATAAAAATATAGAAACAAAACACCTGGCTTGTTTCTAACTCCAACATCCAACCTACTGTTTAAGTGTTGATCTAAGCCTCTGTTAGCTTCCCTTCTTCCAAACTGCATTCTTACTTTGTGACCACACTCGCAACTACAAATCATTTTTAGTATAAAAATCTGTGACTTACAAAACAGAAGTGTATTTCCTCGTGGTTCTTGCCTTGTGTTGTTACTATAATAATCGTGTTCAAAAGACTCGGATGACTTATTTTTCGGTTCAGCTAAAATCGCCCTGTAGCCTGAAAGAAACAACCACACATACAGCAACACCTCAGCACATCCGAATTACCTGACCAGATTTGCATTCTCCAAGTACTATATTTAGAAACATATTATTCAGAAAACCCAGTAAGTGCTGGCTTTAGGAAAATAACTGATCTATAACTCTTGAAGCGTACCATAATAATTGTGTGAAAGTTAACACCTTCCACATAGAACTACTCCTAGTCACAAGTTAAGCATGGCAGAGACTACTTGTTGTGGAGTCTCCATCCTTGGAGATATTCAAAAGCTGTCTGGACATGGTCCTGGGCAACCAGTGCCCAGGTGACCCTGCCTGAGCAGAGGGGTTGGACAAGATGACTTCCAGAGGCCCCTCCCAACTTCAACCATTTTGTGATACTTAGCAGGATTCAGAGATGCTCCAGAGGCAACCACCTGAACTTCTGTGCTATTAACAGAAGTTCATGTATGTTTTGCACTAATCTAGGGTTTGATTTTATGAAAGGAAGAGGTATTACTCTCAGGCTATCCCACTAATTTCATTTTAACCTCACAGCAAAAAGGAAATAACATTTAACTGCTAAGTAATCTCAGATTCATATTCCTATGCAAGAATTGTCACAAATACGATTTTTGTAGAACCATTTATGATAGATATAATGTAGAACCACCACATATATTACTGGAGAAAAAAGACAAGACACCCACACAAGAACAACAGAAAAACAACCACATCCACACACAAAGTTGTTTCACATTTGAAATATTCATATTCATAAGCAAACAGTGAACAGGAAGTTGGACCGGAAGGCTGCTGTTAGGTGTTCCCAAAAGCCTTTCTTCTCCTGGATAAGCCATCCCAGTTCCCTCCCTCTCTCCTTGTAAGTCATGTGCTTCAGCCCCTGACTACCTTGGAGGCCTTCCACCAGACTTTCTCAAATTCATTAATACTTTTTTGGTACTAGGGCATAAATGACAAATGGTTGGTCATAAAGCATACAAAGTCTTTCATTCTGTAACAGCTTAATCATGACATTAAATGAAAACAAACAAAAAACACCCCAAACTTCAAGCAGGATGAATTTGTTCTTAAATAAATGTAGAATCCCTATGGATTATCAAATATATTTTTATATTTGATAATACATACATATATATATATAAAAAATTGATTTAAAATGCATATTCCCAGGAATACATTAAAATGAGGTTTTCCGGTGTAGGAAGCCTACATAAGAGGCCAATAATGCATGAAAGAAAACTCTGTATCCATTTCCAAACTCTTTTCACTGATCTTCCTTGCAGTTTGGTCCTGCAAGAATGAAAATCAGGTGGCTGTTCTCAATGGATGTTAATAATAGTATTTTTTATTTGCAATAGAACTTTGTCTCAAGATGTGCTTATATCGTAAATAAGTTACCTGCAAACAAAACTAAAAATTAAAGGTACATTAATGATGATACACACTTATTCTGAAAAACTTGAAAGAATTCAGTCAGATTCTTACTTCGATCGCACTCTTCAATTGCTCGGGCAGCTTGCGATGGTTTTAAATACCTCACATAGCCCAAACCTTTACTTTCTCCAGTAGTCTTGTTTTTAATAATGCTGCAATATTCAATGTCTCCATAGATCTGGAACAATTAAAAAGCACATTAATTTACAATATTGAAAATGCATTAAAGTTCCATGCGTTCAGCCGTTATGAGAGATTAAGACAAAGGCAATTTAAAACAACAATTAGCAAATAGCAAATCAGTACCTTAAACTTCTCTCGCAGATCTTCTTCTGTATAGGATTTTGGTATCATAACAAAGATTCGTGTAAGCTCCTCATCTTCAACGTCTCGGTGGCTTCCAGAAGCTCTTGACTGTGCAATAAATACCTAATGAAATAATTACATAGACATTAATTACTGGAGAAAGGGTCTTAATCACATATCAACAAGCAGGAAAATTTTTTTTAACAAGTCTTTGTATCTATCTTTCACATAAGCTAGCTTTCCTAATATGGAAAAGAACATCTCTGATCATAGATGCATCTGCAACAAAAAAACTATAAATATAACACATCCCCAATGGTTTCCCAAACAGGACAGAGGCCAGCAGAAGTTTTCACTGGGGGTAATGAAAAATGGTCAGGAATATCAAAGCCTGATTCGGCAGCACTGCCAATGTCACAGGTGGCATGTGAGGTAGAAAAAAATGCATTACTGCAACAGGCCTAGTATAGCAGTAGCAACAAAAAATAAGTGGGCAAACAAACAAAGAAGCCTAGCTGCTTATTAAAACCTCACTACTGCAGTTCACTGCTCACTTAGGCCAGCGCCTGCAGGTCTAGTGCTCTAGGAAGGATTGTAACTTCTCACATCTGTAACTGTTAAAATCCTTTTTAATTATTGAAACAAATTTAATCTCAGAAGACAACCAGGCAAAAAAAAAAACCCACAAAACCCAAACAAATAAATAAACAAACCAAAAACAACCAAATAAGAAAAATATGAACAACCTTCAAAGTAAGCCTCTTGCACAAAAGCAGCAACTGATTTCACACAGCTCTTAAATTATTTTTCTAATAGTCATGCTCGGGAGTAAGGAATACAACTACAATCTTTTGGCTTCTAATGACAAGTTCTTCAGGAAAGATTTTACTGACTCAGTTGCTTTTTCAAATGAAACACAGGGAATCTTCTTTCACTGTTCAGAGTCATTCATATCTTCTCAGTACTCAGGGATTGTGAAAACAATTCAAGAGGCTGAAAGCTGCCAGCGAGTTCCATAGATTAAAAAAAAAACATAATTGTTTTGAAAGAACTGCACACAAGATAGAAAACCAATATAAAATATACTCACAAAGACAGTTCTATTTATCCACGTTGATCTTGCTTACAACACTTAAAATATACTGTCTTAGAATGTTTCACAGCGATTCCCTCAAGGTTAAAAAAAAAAAAGTGCTAGTTTCCAGATACTGCGTTTTCCCCAGGGCTATTGCAGCCTATGCCACCCGTGGGAACTTCAGGCAAGGGTGAGACCCACCGCAGCTCCTCCTGAAGAGCACCGCCAAGCCCGCAAGCCCCGCAGCCCGAAACCGCCTCGGGTTTGACGCAAAAGGGTGACAGCATCAGCACCAGCACCCGCAGTGCGTGCGGAGAGAAGGCCACAAGGAGCGGGTCTGACGCTCTCCGTGGCGGCTCGCTGCCTGCCACCAAGCGAGGCGGCGGGTTTTCCAGGGCTGCTCCCGGCAGGCCTGCGCCACC
>NW_010539590.1:0-13994 GCF_000687285.1 Phaethon lepturus | reverse complement strand
CCGCCGCTGTCGCCTAACGGTCACCCGCCGCGCGTGTGGGCAGGGCGGGCCGGCCTCCTCCGGGCAGCTGGTGTTTAATGCCTGAAGGGGGTGTGTGGAGGGGTTGTTTTTAGTAATTTTTTGTCGTCTTCCCCAAGAAAATAGGAAGAAAAAAAAATCAGATCAGCCCTGTAGGCCTGATGTTACACTGACGTGTTATTAAAAAAAAACAGAAACAAACCCCAAATCTCCCACACTTCAGCCACTGCAGAGCAGTACCTGCTGATGTATCTTACCTTCGCTGTGGAAAACAATATAGAAGAATAAAGTTTCAACATCATCTAGTGTTGAAGGCCTGTTAGGTTGTATCTCTTGAATAAATTAATGGCAATAAAAACACCATACAGTTTGGGGGAACTCTTCATATTTCCCTCGAGAGCAGTGTTTGAAAGCATTTCTTACTATGAAGCAAGATTGTTGCATTAGTACTTAGATCTTATGCCGGGTGGTAGGCAAGCTTATGTTTAATTTATGTAAGTGGTAGAATATTTTTATAACTTAAAATGTCAAAAAATGAAGATTATATACAACAAACTAGTATATTACATAATATTGTATAAATGAAAAAGCCTACTATTTATTGAAGATTCCAATACTGTCAAAGGTTAATTTTTATTTGCTTTTGAAAAGAGATCTAGTGGACATGGAGCTGAAACAGATGTTAGTTAAACTGTTCAAATTTCAAATCTGTAAGAGGAAATGGGCTTGCCATGAGTGCTATCTCATACAACTTCATTTTTTTATGAAGACAATATAGGACCACAACCCATTTGTACATGTCAAAAACCCATAAGCAGATTTTTAAAAATCATTGCCTCTTAAAATTTTCACTTAAGGCAAGGCATGGTTTTGTTTTCCTTGCCAGAATTCATGGTAACACAATCAGGTGAAACAGAATGTTTTAAACTCTGTTCAGCTTTTGGTATTTGTTTGCACTTGCCTATTCCTTCATATTAGCGTATGAGTGAAACTGTAATGCTAGAATAGTGTGTTCTGAAATGGTGAACTTTTTTATTTTCTTTTGAAGACAAAACATGGGACATTATTGTACTCCCACTGTGCATTCAACTTTTAATTGAGGTTTTAGATTTATAATACCTTCTTCCGTATTTAATTGGTGAGGCAGCTCTGACTTTTTAAATCTCATTTTTCTTTCACAAAGTATTTCAGTGTCAGGTTTAATAGACTGAGTAAAGATACTGTACAGTAATTGCCTGTAATGATCATGTAATCTTTTGAAAGCAAATTATCAGAGAAAACATTCCTTTGGGTGAACACTAAATTGCTGGAAGTGTACCAAAGAAAGAAAAGTATTGGACAAAAGTAAAAGCAAGGCTTTTCTTATGGGTATCGGGAAATTTCTAAGACATATAAGCTGGTTAGAATTTTGGAAACAAAAGAAAATGAAAGAACTCCAGATTAATTTATAGTTATAATATCATGATTGCTTTTTAAATTTAGCCAGATAGACAAGTGTTGTTCAAAGACTAACCTCAAATCCAGCCTGGTAGCTTTGTTGATTTTTTTTTTTTTTTTTTATTATTTGTTTGAATGATTTATTTGAAATGGAAAACACTGGCAGTTGTTGTTTTTAACGTGAGCTATTAACTAAATTCATCAATCTCCCACTGAAAGGAAATAAGATCATGTAAGATCATGTGTTGAGTTTAATTGTGATCTAACTGAATAATTTCTGAAGGGCACATATCACAGGCACTGGTGTTTGTCAACAGAAGCTAGTACTTTGAACCTGGGCAGTTCTATGTGTACATGTAAAGAGGCACTTGAATTGTGAGTCTCCTGCAGTTATCTCAATAGCTTAATTTTTCTATGTCTAGAATGTTTTCCATTGTGATTAAGAAAACAATGTAACCTTTGCATTAACATTGTATACATTACTTCCAAAGGGATTCACAGGACCTGATGGCTCACGTGGAGCCACAGGACCAAAAGGACAGAAGGTAAGAACAAAATTATGCATGAAATGATGTGGTTTTTTTTTTTTAAGCAGAATTTTTCTTTGTCTCTATGCAACTAATGAGATGCTGCATCCTTTCTTACATTATTAAAACATCTGTAGAATACAGATCCTTTTCACACAAGCCTTTTTCACACAGTACAAAACAACTTCCATTTCCCCCCAGCCAGCAGTGAGGAATGGTGGCATTAATGTTGGTTAATGCCATTAATGGTGGATGACGTTAAGATTGAGCATATTCAGTAATGGTGAGGCTCTTTCCATCTTGTTGTACCGTAATTATGTCATAGTAATACGCAGTGGGACCAGAACAGTGCTTCATCAGCAATCAGGCAAATGAAATATACATCAGAAGTCAGAGTAACCAGTGTGTTTGAATTATTTTTTCGGGGGAGAGAAAGACCTGAGGTTGTATCTGTTTAATATTGAGGAAATGTCTCCTTTCTATCAAGTCTCACTGAAACCAACATAGTGTTAATGAAGTGAATAATACTTGCAGAATATGTCCACTAAACGATACCTTCCAAAATATGAGAGCATCTTCCTGTAAGTTGTTTACAAAACTTTATGCCAATGCCTCTTGAAAAACTCCGTTTTCATCTTTTAAAGGGTGAGCCAGGACTGCCAGGTGCTCGTGGACTTCCGGTAAGTAATACATTTAGTATATGAGGAGGCTTTTTAGACCTTAAGTGTCAATATGATGGATTCTTATCATTAAATGTAGTGAAGAAAAGCCAGAAACTATTTCTGAGGTTTCAGAGAACTGCTAAGATATTAAGATAGTACATTAAGGAACCTTTTTGTCTAGTTGGTGCAGATATTCATGGAATTGTGCAGATATTACCGAAAGGATATGTTTGGTTTGTATGATGTAGAAAAGAAAGGAACGTGTGTGAAGTGATCGCAAGTTTTAGACGCATACAGTTATTTTTCGTCTCTTTGTGAAAATGCTGTAGAGACAGAAGAGCCCATATTTTATTTGTGTAAGTTAGCCTACAGATATTCCTGTTTCAACTCCTTGCCATGTGTTTAAATGGGATCACTGAAGTGTAAATGCTCTATGGGACCTCCTGTGCTGTTCCATGTGAAAACAAGGCAAAATATGAGAAAGGGTGTGTGAAGAGTACTGGTCGAGCTGGCATGCAGATGGATTTAGCATCTGTCTTCGGGGGCTGAAAATAATTGTGAATTTTAGGCATTTTGCAGGGTTGAATAAGTAAATGATGGTTGACATTGTAAAAACTTAATTTATCTAGGAAACCAGAAAAAACCTCAAGGAAAATGAGTAATGGAACAAGATGACTGGCATGAAATTGTAATAGGGCTGCACATAATTAAAATTTAATTAAAAATTAGATTAATTTTGGGGAAATTATTGCAATTAAATAGAAGAGGCATTATATTCCAATATAACACTCCTTGCTGTGAAATTCTGTGTCTTTGATGTATCTTTGTATTTTTGACCATGTTCCATTAACTTTCATTGGATTTCTATTGAACAATCATTTTGATATTTGGCCAGAGAGGAAATTACAATGCTATTCTGTGAAATGTTACGTTACAGCCATGTTCAAACTTAAGATGAATCATTCTATGTGGACACTTGCATTTAATTTTTATGTGTGCTGTTTCTTATCTGAAAATCTGGAAAACAGTTAATACTTATATAATGGCTTGTCAATCTGTAGACTTAATATATGAGCTAAATTTAGTCACAGAAAATAGAAGAACTGAGGTAGCTTCTAGGTAGGCTGAAAGCCCTACATTTTTCTGTTAAAGGTTTGGGGGTTTTGTGTGATTGTTGTTGTTGTTGTTGTTGTTTATTTCCTTTTTTGCTGTCAGTGAACGGGGGAAATAATTTCTGGGTTGTTTGCAATGCATTTTAAAATGTGTAGCTGGAATGAAGAGATATCTTACCTCTGTCATATATGTTACTCTGGTGGTATGGAAAAAAGTGTACATGAAAAGAACAACTATGGGAGAGAAAAAAATTAGGAATTTAAACTGAATTACTGAAATATTAAGTTAAAACACTGTAGTATTTTAGCTTGTCAACTGAAATAAAAACTGACTTGGGGAATATATACATGATTTTACCTCACCATTAACAGACTAACATGAGGCTGAATAATTTAAGAGCCTTTGGAAAAAGTGGGTATATAAAATATACGTAAAGAGGGTTAATCTCAACTTAGAAATGGAGATGTTACTGTGGGAAAGGAGCAAACTGGACCAACTTGTCAAGGTAGAATGCTGATTCTGTTCAGAGCAGCACTTACCTGATTCAGGTCTTTTGTGATTATATTTTGAGACTGCAAAAGCAATAAATCTGATGAGGTTTTGGACCATTGTTCAAAGTTTAGTGATTTTTTTTTTTTTTTTTTTTCCTTCTCTGAGAGTTTCAGTCTTAAGCTGATAACGCTTCAGTGAACATCAGTAGGGATTGCCTTTGGAGTTGTTCTACCTCTGTTTAATAAGCAACTGGACCTTATATTTAAAGGTGAATCTGCAGGAATATTTATAATGAGGAAATGAGAATTCTTAGTTATTTAAAGGTAAAGAAAAGATGGATATACTTAGTCACCTCGTGTCATTACCCTTGTAATTACTAAGGTTAAGGTTAATCCTTAGACCTCACATTTTAGGAAGAAGCCTAGTGTTTGATTTTCTAGCTCCATGGTTGTTAACCCATATGTGCTGAATCCATATGGAAAGATTAATGCTCAGAATAAATCTCTTGGGGAAATTCCATTTATACAGGCTTTCCTTTTGATGAATGGCTTTAAGCAGCTGAAGAAGTAGAGCAGTTAGTGGAAGTCTCTCAAAATGGCCAACACTGGTCATTTCACTTTTAGTGAGATTAAACTTAGAGTAACAAAACATAATTAAAAAAAAAATAAGGGTAGGAGTGGTAGTGCTGGAGTGTGATGGTTCTAATTCTCAAATTCAGAGACTTTTTGAGCTCTTGCTACAAGTGTGAAGTAGTGGGGCTGTTTAACCTTCGCAGGTCCTTGCTTTGATCGATGAGACCTCATTTACTTGAAACATAGACAGTTATGAGTCTGCATATAGTTACATGATTGATTGAGTATTCAGGTGTAATTATGCACTGCTTTGAATTCAGTCAGTGGCCTTTTGCAAATGGAGTAGTCTCTGGACATTTCTCACAAAAAAACCTTGCTTAAGTTGTTAAAATGCTCAGTGCAGAGAGTCAGAGGCCTTGGCTACAACACTGATTAGTTTTATATTACCGCTGTTTTTCAAGGACAACCAGTGGAATTTACTGGCTGAGCTAGGACTTCAGGGTAACTGAAAGAATAAATGCTAAATACATGAAGTTTTATATACAGCATTTGCTTTTCTGCTTCTGTCACCCCTTTTTCCCCAGAACGTATCCTGGCAACATTTAGTTATCTTCTCTTACTCGTTCTTTCCTCTACTTTTTCCTGCTTCACCATTTAGTTTTAATTTATTTTCTTTGTCTCATCTCTTTTGCAGATAGTATCTTAAATGACAGATTTACAAAATCAGTAGAATACTTCTGATTAAGTCAAATAACTTTCCACCAAATATGCTGATGCCTCTGTTCTGGCCCTGGTAAATGGACTTGCAACAGCTACATTCAGTCCATTCTCTATCTGTTAAGTTCCCTCCAACTTTGCTTTTAGCTGATATATTGCTAGTGTTTTGCAGATATAACATATGGGTAGGATTGTGTGTATTTAATGTTAGACAAATTTAAAATATTTTAATATCTACTAAAGCACAGATTCTGGCACAAGGTACACATACAAATACTGGTCTGTGTCTCTTTGTAGTGCATGGCAGCAGGTCCGCATTGACGATGTGGAGGTACTTACCAGATCTACAGGGTGACTGTCTCTGAACCAAGTGGTTGTAGCCAATGGGTTACTGCCCGTGCCCATGCACTCCATGTGCTCCATGGGTCAGATAAGCACCTCCAAAGCAGGTGGCAGGCATCTAGTTAGGTAAGGCCACAGTCCCAGGCTGCGTGGAGAGGCTTCCCCTCTAGGACACAGCAGAGGCAGGAACATGGGCAGCTGGTTGGTATCATTACCTTCTCTGTGTAAGTCCTTAGCAGCTGATTGCCCTGGAGCTCTCAACTCCCCAACTTGGTCTGCTTGCAGGGACTTCATGGCCAGAAGGGTGGAGTAGCTGGGCAAGGTGGATTGCTGGGGGACAGTCCCTGCTTCTGGAAACCCTAAGTAGAAGGGTGAGGAGATGCAGTGGAATGGGCAGAGGGAGGGGACTTGGCTTCTCCTGGGCCTGTGTGTGGGCTGGACACAGTAGCTGTAGCTGCTTCTTTTGATATCACTGGCTTTCCCTGCCACTGTTAGGGGTGCATTAGCAAGGGGTACTCCAAAGGGAATGTGCAAGTAGTTGGTTTCCTTCTTTCAGAGGCAGGTGATATTATAATATCAGATATATGATGCAGTGAAAGTTTGATTTGCATAGTTAAATATAGGCATGTATAATATAATGAATTGCAGCAAGGGAGTGTTAAGTAATAGCAAAGGAATTATGTAGGTTATGCAAGATGAAAAAATTTACTTTCTGCTGTGTATTGAATGGTTAAAATGGAATGACTCTGACAGATGCTTGCAATTTCCCCTGTGTTTTACCAAGTTTTCTAAAGACAACCTTGCAGATACAATCCACTCAGCCCAGGTGCTTTATTACATCAAATCTCCTGAAGATTTAAGTATGTGATTTTATATGCCAGTGTTTCATACATATCATTGACACTGTTTTCCATGAAATTATCCATTTGCTTTAGAAATGCAAGACTGAGGGATCTTTTTTCTTAGAGGGAGTGTATTGTCCAAATAGGCAGAAACAAATATGTATCTTGGACACTCCTCATTAGAATGATTCAGAGCAATCCTGATGGAAAACGTAAACAGGAGTAGTTCAGTATTCTTTCTGATTACTGGAAAGTGCTAGTTTAATGGATTTAGACCTTGGAGAAGCACTGGGGAAAAAAAAAATCTTTTATTGTCAATTTAGATGCACTGTTAGAAAGAAATGATTATAGAATAGATGTGTTTATTATGGTATTTGATAATTAGCTAAACCCAAAGGCTTTAATGTCTTCATTCCTTTGTGGAATTATATGTGTTTGTAAATACGTGTAAACAAATGCTACTGCAAGACAATAATTTAATTTCTCCTGATATTGATTACCTAATAATAAAATTGATATTTTACATTAGCTAAGTTTTCAAAATGATTTTACATAATCAAACATCAGGTTTTTTTTGTACCTGTTTATCCCAAATACTCTGTTCTTGGCAAACAGCTTGACTAGGTGTGGAACCTTCCCCACATTTCTGACCTTTTTTCATGTTTCACAGGGCAAGGGGCTTCTTGGACCACCTGTAAGTATCATTTTTACAATTCACAAATATACTGTCTAATGTATCTGTTTAAATAGTCAATAAAGCTGTTATACTGTACTAAAAAGTAATTCAGTGAAAAAAGAAACTGTTTTAATCTTGATGTTCTATGCCTATTATGTATGCTTTCTTCAGCTATTACCAATGTTGCTTAGGTTTATGGTATATGGGGCAAGAATACTGGTGTCTGAAGGCATAGTTTGTTGTTTGAGAGAATTACATGTTCTCTCTCCTTGGATGCTTCTTATAGAAGTATTGTATGGTCTAAAAATACTATTTAATTTGGTTGTTATAGGGTCCAGCTGGTGCAGCAGGGCTTCCTGGGGAAGTAGGTCGTGCTGGTCCACCTGTAAGTAC
Source organism: Phaethon lepturus (assembly GCF_000687285.1). NCBI lineage: Eukaryota > Metazoa > Chordata > Aves > Phaethontiformes > Phaethontidae > Phaethon > Phaethon lepturus. The sequence continues at coordinate 6,203 of NW_010539590.1, read as the reverse complement.
TACCATGCTTGCTAAAAAATGTAGGTTTATTCAATTGCTAGAAGGTACTTAGAGAAAAAATGAGTAATTATTGTGCTGTCTAAACACTATTTGGGTTATAACAGCACTTGAAAACATTTTTTTTTTCCTCTACTGTTGTCACTGGTAGAGGAAAGATTGTATTTGAAGTTCATCAGAAATAAGGAACAATTAATAACACAAAATCAGGGCCACCCACTAGAATAGAATTAAATGTTTCATGTAGTGTCTTATACTCTACTACTCCTCTTATTCAAGGAAAGCTAAAATCAAAAAGCAAACCTGCCAGAAATACAGGAAATGTAAAACTTAACATTACATGCAGACCTTTACTCCTGTCTTCTCACATATACATTATGATACATGCCTGCATACTATTTCTGTTTTCCATTTGCATATCAGTGAACTTGGTAATTCAGTATTTCTTCTTAGTCTCATTTTAAGTGTGACTCCATCTACTGATCTTACTGCTAAACTGTGCACTCAGTTGCAGCGTAGTCATATTTTGACTCCATACTTTACCACTGAAATGCAAATTAAAACCAATTGTTAATTTTTTTATTTAAAATCTGAAATAGCATTAAAATTTTTTTAATGAAGCCTAATTTTTAGTGCATGCCTCTCCCTGTGTGTTGCACCCAGTCATATAAATGGCATCTGTGCTGCCTTTTTCAAAAGCTATATATGAGCCTATTCTCCATTAATGCAGTCAGTTCCTTTCTGAATCCATTTATATCACGGGCCTCCACAACACAGTGATAGAGTCCCACAATGTAATTGTACATTGTGTATAAAAGAAATATTCCTTTTTTAATGTTTTTAAACATATGGCTTTACAGCTCATGCATTGTGAGAATTAGTGAATAATTTTTCTATACTCATCTTGCTAATTTCATATCAAACATAATATTGAAATGACAATATTAAGTTAAAAGGTGGTCCCTGTCAGAATATTAGATTTATTTTAATTAAAAGCATTCAGAAAAAATAATTCGGAGATGTTCTGTGTTATCTTTATTTCTGAAAGTATTGGATATCAAAACTTCACAAACAGGAGAACATTCTAACTTGGTAAATTCATCTTTGCCTCTGAAAAGGGGTTTTTTTTTTCCTCTCTGGGCATTTTTGCCAGTTACTAGGATTCTTTTAATTCAGAACTTAATTGGCAATTGTGAGACAGGAGTGCATAGATAGATGATCCTGTGGTCAGATGTTTCAGCTTTCTAAAGCAGCTGAAAATTTTTTGGGTTTTGTGACTCCTATTCCACAACATGGCCTCTATTCTACTAAATGGGTTTTCCCATCCTACAATGGGAGCCATGTTGTGGGTGTAGGTTTTAATTGGCTACCTAACCCATCCTTCTGTAACTACTTAATTTCTCACTGTTTTTATGTGGTATGAATATGTAACTGCTGGTTTTTATTATTACTATGAATCAACAAAATTACTTTACCATTTTTCAGGGAGATCCTGGAAAAAGAGGGCCACCAGGACCACCAGGACCACCAGGTCCTCGGGTGAGTGATTGCCTTTAATATGTCCTAATATCTAAATTAGGTATTGTTGTTGCTTGAACAAAACTTCTCCTCAAGCTGCATACTGACTAGGATTTCAGCAGGCTATATTAATTAATAAAGTCTAGAGGCTTGTATTCAAAGTGTGAGATATAACTCATTGAATCATATCAACATTTGATCTTTCACTTAGAAAGCAAGATTCTAGTCTTTATGGTTATAAAAGATAATTTGAAATGCAAACGCTGTAACTTCTGTCATGATGTCTTCCCATTTCTACAAATGGTCTTAAACTGTAAGTTTTACAGGTTTTAAGTTTCCCTGTGCATTCTAGTATTATTGTAAATGTAGTCTTTGTTGGACATAACTAGTAGTACTTCAGCAGAGGTAGACTTTTCTCCGTTAGGAGGAGAAAAATTTAATATTTTGCTCATGATCCAGAAACATATGCTCCCAAGTGGGTTAAGTTCTAATGTCTTTCTTGCAACCAGGTCTGCTCCTTGCAAGGGATAGAAGCTTTACACCAGTGCTTTGCCTCTCTAGGGGAATGGTTATCTTCTTTGAGCTTCTTGGGAGGAGGGATGTGTGTTATGCCTTTGTCTTCTGGCTATTTACCTGCCCAGAGAGATAAAACAGAGTGTTTAACAGACACATCAGAGGCTGGGTGCTGTGAAATGCAAACCACTGGGAGACATGTGCCATACTAATGTCTTTTTAAAAGCTGTATTGTTCCTCTGCTGAACAGACCCTAAATCCATATGCTTTATTTATGCCATCTTTCTTGTTTTCATGAAAGTTGCCAGAGAACTGGCAGAGGCATTGTAAAAAATGTGAATGGTAAAGTGGAGAAGAGTATTTAGGAAAAAGTAAAAATGAATTCTCAATAATGGCATATGCTGCTTCTATTCCTTGACAGTTTTGTCCTTTTTAGGTTTCTGAGTGCCACAATCCCACTCCAGATGATGACATTATGGACCCAAACATACCCTCATCTTTTTTTTAATCCTTCTTTGTACAAGGAGACCAGCTCATTACTTGTACTCCCCTGTGCTTCTCTCTGAAACAGTGTGCTCCCTCCCACTGGGCTTTAGAGAATCCAGCTGCTGCTGTGAAATCGTGTTTCTCCCTGTTGTGCCTTATAAGTCTCCCCTTAGCTTCCACCAAGTGTTTGATTTAATATGAAGAATGGCCTTCCCTCTGCTGAGTCCATCTTGTTGTACACTGATCTCTAGTTTATTGCAATTCTGTTAACTGCCAGACATTTCACTTGTCTACCAATACTTGCGTTGTGAGAAGATCATTTTCTTTGTAAAGATCTGAATCTTTTGCTGAACGGTAGTAAGTTGGAAAATTAAAGTTATTATTGGAGAAATTGTCTTGGGTTCTGTTGGAAACTCATGGCGTTTGGATATATTTGCTCTATATTTAATAGAAAATATGTTTTACATGGCTTAAAAAAATAAATTGTTTTTCAGAAAAGTTGATCTAAGGACAGGATTTTGCAGGTACCTGCAGTCCTACAATAAAATCCTACAGTTTAGGTGCTTTTCATGTCAGGGATCTCTTGGTTGATTATACTTCTGATTCCAGTTTGAGATAGTAGTATTTTCTGTTTTGTCTAATGAGTCAGGTCTGGTTATTTATCTTTTACTGACTTTGATTAATTTCATTTAATTTAGGGAACAATTGGCCTGCAAGATGGTGACCCGTTGGTAAGATAGTTATCCATGGGGTTTTGTTGTTGGTGTGGTGTTGTTTTTTTTTTTAAGTAATCTCAGACAATCTTATTCAACCCATGTGGTATTAACTATGTGGTGCTTTTGCAGTGTCCCAGTGCTTGTCCACCTGGCCGCCCAGGACATGCTGGCTTAATGGGAATGAAGGTAAGAGAATCTGTTTGTTCAAGCATTCCTTACAGAGATACTGTCTCAAAGCACTAGGGAGGGTAATTGCTGTCTTGACAAAAGGGCAGTTCACTGTTAATTTCAAAAAACATTGCATCAGTGTGGATGAGTAGTTCTGAGGAGTCTGTGTCTGTTACGCAAAACTCAGTATTTTAATTTTGAATAATCTTTATTTATTTGTTTTGTTTTTTTCATTTACTTTAGGGACAGAAAGGTTCAAAAGGAGAGTCTGGTGAACCAGGAAAACAAGGCTATAAGGTAAAACAAAAAGAGAGAAAAAACTGCTGGTTGTTTTTTTTTTTTTTGCGAACTAATAGTAGTTTGGCCTCTTCTTCAAAAATAGTATCATATTTTGTTAAACTGTTAACTGTTTCTTCAGAATTCATGAAGAGATACTATGTATCATAATGCCCCAGGGTAACCAAAGGCATATCTCTATTCTTTATTCACCTGTACTCTGTATTTATTATGATGCAGAAGTCATACTGCTCTTGCTTTTTATTTTGATAGTTCAATTTAATTATTATGGAAGTCATGGCAAAAATTGAAGTAAAACCTATTAATCAGAAAACTTGCAAAAATTTAAATGCAGAAGAATTCTGTGGATTTACCAAGTAAATTGTTCTGTAGCACAGATGAGTAGTAACAGGAAGAATGAGAGGGGAAAATGTATTTGAGAGCGGAAGCACACAGTGTAAGTTCATAGGTAAAGAAAGATTATAACTATTGTAAAAAGGCCAAGTCTGATTCAGCTTGAGGACTGAAATGTGAACTCTTCTAAGGTGTTTTATTTGAATTAACCTTGTTTAATATTGAAATATTTGTAAGAAATGTTGAGAAGGTTTACACTGCCTTGGTCCATGCTTCAATGCTGGAGGAAAAATATCAGAGAAAAGTTTAAAAAAAAAAAAACAACCAAACTAAAACCTGCTCTCCATTCCTAAGGGTATTGAAAGAATATTAATTTGTTAGAAACAACTCACCTATATTTTTTCCTGGATGCTGAGCAGCTGTCTTATACTCCAAAATCCCTTTTTGCAAATTAAACTGGCAGTAAGTACTGTTGTTCCATTAGTGTGTGCTATGATTGTATGAGAGAGGAGTTTGACCAGATAAGGCATTTCACCATTTTAATTTTCAAAAAATTCTGAAGTGCAATGTGGTATTATGATGCGGAGTTACTAGCATATCCAGTCCATTCACATATATGAGCATAGCTTCCTTACACTTTAGTCTAAAAGAACAAGAAACCCGAAGGAGATTAAGGTCAAGAAAAAAAGAAATTACAGATTATGAGTAAAATATCGTTATACTTCTTTATACTGGGGTTGCTTTGAAATTACCCTTTTGACTAATAGTTAAATGGAATGTGAACCTAAACAAGTATCTGCCTATGTTCTGAGGAAGTAATGTGACTTCATTTGGATTTCCTTCAAGCATGACATGGTGACAGAAAACAGTAAGTAGTAAATGTACTTCCTGCGATCAGGGGAGATGCCTTGCTTGACCTGCTGTTTACAAACAGAGAAGGACTGGTGGGAGATGTGGCGGTTGGAGGCCGTCTTGGGCTTAGTTACCACGACATGATAGAATTCTCGATTGTGAGTGAAGTAAGGAGAGGGGTCAGCAAAACTGCTACCATGGACTTCCGGAGGGCAGACTTCAGCCTGTTCAGGTCACTGGCTGAGAGAGTCCCTTGGGAGACAGTCCTGAAGGGCTAAAGGGTCCAGGAAGGCTGGACAGTCTTTAAGAAGGAAATCTTAAAGGCGCAGGAGCAGGCGGTCCCCATGTGCCCTAAGAAGAGCTGGTGGGGAAGACAACTGGCCTGGCTGAACAGGGAGATTTTGCTGGAACTCAGGGAAAAGAGGAGGGTTTATCATCTTTGGAAGAAGGGGAAGGCAGCTCAAGAAGAGTACAAGGATCTCGCTAGGCCATGCAGAGACAAAATTAGAAAGGCAAAAGCCCAGCTAGAACTCAATCTGGCCACAGTCATAAAGGATAACAAAAAATGCTTTTACAAACAAATTAATAACAAAAGGAGAATCTCCATCCCTTACTGGATATGGAGGGGAACATTGTCACCAAGGATGAGGACAAGGCTGAGGTACTTAATGCCTTCTTTGCCTCAGTCTTTAATAGCCAGTCCAGGTATCCACAGGGTATTCAGCCCCCTGAGCTGGAAGACGGGGACGGAGAGCACAATAACCCACCCATAATCCAGCAGGAAGCAGTTAAGGACCTGCTATGCCACCTGGACACCCACAAGTCTATGGGGCCTGATGGGATCTGCCCAAGAGTACTGGGGGAGCTGGCAGAGGAGCTTGCCAAGCCACTCTCCATCATTTATCAGCAGTCCTGGTTAACAAGGGAGGTCCCAGAAGAATGGAGGCTTGCCAATGTGATGCCCATCTACAAGACGGGCCAGAAGGAGGATCCTGGGAACTACAGGCCTGTCAGCCTGACCTCGGTACCAGGACCAGGTGCTCAGATTATGGAGCGGTTCGTCTTGAGAGTGCTCACAGGGCATGTGCAGGACAACCAAGGGATGAGGCCCAGCCTCATGAAAGGCAGGTCCTGCTTGACCAATCTGATCTCCTTCTATGACCAGGTGACCCGCCTAGTGGATGAGGGAAAGACTGTGGATGTTGTCTACCTGGACTTTAGTAAAGCCTTTGACAGCCTCTCCCATAGCATTCTCCTGGAGAAGGTGGCGGCTTATGGCTTAGACAGGTTTACTTCGCTGAGTAAAGAACTGGCTGGATGGCC